>NC_079331.1:0-17500 GCF_029931775.1 Euleptes europaea | reverse complement strand
CGTTGGCCCAGGAACCAACATTTCTGCAGAAGTCTTGAGTGTGTCATGATGGTCCCCACTGTCATGCTGATGGACCCAGCAAATCACCTTGTCTCTCAGTTGCAGTGACAAGTAAGCGATTGAGCATCTGAATAGCCAAAGGATGATGGGAGACACAACCTCTTTGGGTGGATCCACGGGGATTCCCTCTTAACCCTTGAGGCCTCGTGGTCACTTCTCAATGGGCACATCTTATCTTAGACAAGCACAATCCAGGAATCCCAATAACGCATTACCCATCCCTACGGCGATGCGGCAACTCCGAGTTGTCAAAGCATTGATCGGCCACTGTCTTCCTGCTGGAATTTCTTGGCAATGAGAGGCCCCTCCTTTTCCCTGTCAGTGTTAAACAAAATTATTCCCATCTTGGTGAGAATCAGCATCTTTTTGCCACAGGAGAGCTCATAGCCTTCCTGGAGCCAGCATTCAGATCAAGGAGTCATTCACAGCACAGAACTTGATTCGCCTCCTTATGCATTGATCCTTGAAGTGCATTCTGAATTTTTGTAATCGCTTCTATTCTGCCCCCTCAGGCCTGCAGCCACCTTGGCCGTGGACCCGCAGCAGGGTCCCCCCGAGGTTTGTAGTTTGTGGGCCAGCTGCCCATGGGAGTCCTCAGAGAAATATTTTAACAGATTTATATATATATATATATTTAAGAAGAGTTAATATTATCAGTTGTATATTAAACTGTTTTAAAGAGATTTAATTGAAAGAACTAGAGTGCAGCTGGGATCCTAACCTCTGCCCTAACCTCTGACTTGTGGCGAGATCATCTTAAGGAGTAGCACAAGGTGTAAAAGATACCATTACTTTTGTTTTCAGGGCGTGTGAAATTAAGTTTCTGTTACACGGGCTTTGATTTTCTTTGCCATGTTCTTTTTATACCATTTTAGCCAAAAGTAAAGGATGTGCCTTCTTTTATGGATTATTTGGTACTATACAATCTCATCTCCTACCAGTGTATTTTCTGTTTTTGTTTTTTTTAATTTGTGCGTGTGTGCGTGGATGTAATTTTGACACACGTGCAGCTGTATACTGATGTACACACAAGGATCTGTCAGGGCAACAAATGGCTTTTACGTTGGGAATGCAATTCTGGTTTATTCTTCAGGTCTGTGTTTTTTGTTTTTTTTTAAATGAGAACTGGGTGGCCATGGGTGGGGTGGGGTTGCGGGTGTCATCTGGTGACCCCTCTTTTCTCCAAGTACTGATCTCCAAAAAACGTCTGGCACAACTATGAAATTTCTTTATTAAATTAAAAAATACTTTAAAAGAACAAAAAATGAAACGACCACGTGAATATATCTGTTGTAAAGAGAGATTACAAAAAAAAAAAACAAGCTGTATCTTAAAAGTATTCGAAGATTCTTATGCTGGATATATATGTGTAATATATATATGAAACATATATATTTTTTAAGTTATGGAACTTGTATCGTCTGTCCATTCTGTCAGAGCTATGCATCCTGATCCCAGCCTCCTCTTCCCTCCAACATCCCAACCTACCTGTATTGTTGTTATTATGAAAAAAACAATATTTGATGGCTTTTCGTGGTGCTGTAAAGAACTTTGCTTCTATTTAAAAGAAAAAAGCTGAGTGTGTGGCCTCCATTATTTAAATAAAGTGGGACGTCGGGGGTGGGGTGGGGGCTAGCACAGTCTTCCCAAGGAGCGTTACCGGGGGCTGCCAGGACCCCTGGAGGGGTATCCCCCGCCTCTTAGGTTCACCATTCATTTCAGGGAAGTGGGTGAGCCTATTGGGAAGGTGGGGCCAGGCCCTGGATGCCTTCCTGCAGATCTAGAAGCCTTTGAGCGGGATCTTCCCCAGCACAGTGCCTGCGGAGTGGCCTCTTCTGTGCAGTGGTTAAGACTGGTGGTTTGGAGCAGTGGACTCTGATCTGGGCGCTCAGACTGGCAGAAGCCAAGGCGAAAAGGAGCTCTTTCCCCAGGACACAGCGGCCCTAGCAGAGCAGCTCAGAGCCCAGAGCGGAGACCTGCAAGAGCGCCTGTTTGGAGTGGTTTGGTCTGGAGCGGCGGACTCTGGAGAACCGGGTCTGATCCCCCACTGCTCCTCCACAGGAGCGACGGAGGCTAATCTGGGGAACCGGGTCGGTTTCCCCGCTCCTCCACACGAAGCCAGCTGGGCGACCTTGGGCTAGTCACAGCTCTCTTAGCGCTCTCTCTGCCCCACCTACCTAGAATCACAGAGTTGGAAGGGGGACCGCCAGGGTCAGCTAGTCCAACCCCCCCTGCACAATGCCGGGAATTCACAACCGCCTCCCCCTCCCCACACCCCCAGTGACCCCCAGTGACCGTGCCCAGGGGTGCCTGCTGTGGGGAGGGGGAAAGGGGACTGGGAGCCGCTCGGACTCCTCCTGAAATGGTGGAGAAGGTCGGCCTGTCAACACCAGCTGCTTCCTCCTCCGTGCTGGGAATGAGGGAGGGGCTGCACATTAAATGGGTAAAATAAGGTGGGGTGGTGGTGGGTGCAGTTCCTCCATTGCGCCACAAGGCGGCGGCGGCATCATCCCTGCCCCGGGTCTCTGATCAGGCCAGGGCTGTGCCTCTGCGCATACAACGAGTTTCCATGGCCATGGGGTGTGCGGTCTCCCCCCCCCAACAAACCCACTCTGCGGCGGAGGCCCGGGATGTCCCCCGGGAGCCCCGGGCGGGCGGGCCCCTGGGCGGGCGGGCGGCGGAGGCTCCGAGGCCGGGCCAGGCGTGGCCCGCGGGGCCCCTGGGCTGCAGTGCCTGGGTTTGGCCGCGGGGTGGCAGCAGCGCCCCTCCCTCCGCACGGCTGCGGCGCTTGCGCAGCGGGTTCACGGGCGCGCCCGACGGCCGCGTCGCCAGCCTGTTTCCATGGCAACCGTGCTCAAAAGCGTCACAGTCAAACCAGCCCCCCGGAAGCGCACATGGAATCCCCGCCCCCTGCTCTGTAGTGCGCAACCGCATTAGGTGCCCTGAACTTGCCCACAAAGACCGGAAGTGTCACCAGAACCGCTGCCCCCGTTTTGTAGTCCCCGCCGCTTCCGGGGACCGGAAGCGTTACAGCCACTCAAATTCCCCGCGTCACAAAAACCTGAAGTGTTACTAGGTTGTTTCCCCCCCCAAGCGTTTCGGAGGCCTTTCTTCTTCCCGAAATGCCGAAATGAAACGTTGGGAGTGCGCAATACCAGCTTAGCCCTCTTTTTTCATTATTTAATAACACTTTATGTTATTCGATTTTAAACAGACTTTATTTTCATTTTTCTTATTTATTATTACAAAACGGGGGCAGCAATTGTCCTGACACTTCGGTTCTGTTCCCCCTGAAACCTCAGCGCAAGTCTTATGCTGCGGCAGCAAATAAAAAGCAGCCTCACGGCACGTCAGACCCTGGACATACTGCCACTTCAACCATAGAGCGGGAAGGGACCTCCAGGGCCATCCAGTCCAACCCCCTGCACAATGCAGGAAATTCACAAATCCCTCCCCCCCGCACACACCCCTAGTGACCCCCTGCTCCATGCCCGGAAGATGGCCAAGGTGCCCTCCCTCTCATTATCTGCCTAAGGTCATAGAATCAGCATTGCTGACAGGTGGCCGTCCAGCTTCTGCTTTAAGGTTTCCCCCTTCTGGGGAGGACATGAAAATGATTTTCTATGTTTGCGATCTATCAGTGGCACGCAGAAGGTCCCAGGTTCAATCCCCAGTGGCATCTCCAAAGGGACGGTCATAGAATCATAGAGTTGGAAGGGACCACCAGGGTCATCTAGTCCAACCCCCTGCACAATGCAGAAAATTCACAACTACCTCCCCCTCCCACACCCCCAGTGACCCCTACTCCATGCCCAGAAGATGGCCAAGATGCCCTCCCTCTCATCATCTGCCTAAGGTCATAGAATCAGCCTTGCTGACAGATGGCCATCTAACCTCTGCTTCAAAACCTCCAGGGAAGGAGAGCTCACCCCCCCCCCCGAGGAAGCCTGCCCACCCAGGAACCGCTCCATGGAACAGGCTTCCTCAGGAGGCGGTAAGATAAAATATTCCCTGGAGGTTTTTAAGAAGAGGTCACATAAAACTTAATAACATAAAATTGAATAAACTAAAATGTAGTAAAATGGGGGGGGAGCGCCCAAGCCGTGGGGGAGGAGGGTGCTGCCCTCCCGTGGCCAAACCGGTGCACTGCAGCCGAGAGGCCAATTCCCCCCCCCCCCCAGGCCTGGCTCGGCCGCCCGGTCTAGCCCCCTTCCCCCGGTGTGCGTGCGCGCGCGGTTTCCTGGGCCAAAGAAGGCACGGTGGGGGGGGGGCTGGGGGAGCTGGGGGGGGCGCGACCTCGACGCCCCGCCTCCCAGTGGCTTCCACAGGGGCTAAGACAGGGAGAGGAGATGCCGCCATCCGGTGGTCAAGGGAATAATCTGCCGCCGAGAGGCCGCCTTTTGCCCTGCCTGGTGGGAACTCAGCCCCTGCACGAGGGCCGCCCTGGGCTCGTTCTTAATAGAAGCGTCGCGGCAGCAGAGTGGAACCTCCAGCTACAGAGGCAGTCCGCCGGGAAGAGATGCTGAGCTACTCTGACGTCACCCGATGCCCGGCTGCCAGTCTGCCCGCCGCTACCCCACGGGGGCTCTCTGCGCATGCTCCAAGTAGTGCACTCAGCCCCGGCGTGGGGAGGGGTGTGTGCGCAGGCGCGGCACGGCACGGGCGCGCGGGAGGCGGCGGCGGCGGCACGTGCAGCGGCGAAGCGGACTCCGCGGCCCCGCCCGGTAAGGCGCCCGGTGCACCGGAGGGGGGGGTGTCTTTGGCGCGAAATGCCCCGGGGGGAGGGGGCGTATAGCGGGTTTTATGACGCAGCACGAGGCCCGCGGTGGTCTTGCAAGGCTCGAACTTGGGGTGGGGGGAAGTTTACAAAAAAGTTACGGGCTTGCGAGCTGGTTTTTTTTTTGGGGGGGGGCGGGGAAATATGGACGTTTGGGGGAAATTTGAAATATATGCAGTATTTGTTTTCCTTTAAGACCTAAATTGCTTTTAGCGATGCAACCAAATCAAATTTAGTTAACATGTAACGTATTATTACTGGTTTTCGCACGTGCCTGTTGTGTCTTAATTTCCTGTAAGAAAAATGGCTGGAGTAAAGAGTTGCAAACCGTTGCATCCTCTGTATAGATACACTGTTGCATGTTTCCTTTAAAGTTTGCCTTTGGAGAGGTGGGAAATAGGAAAAGGGAAGGTAGAAAATAAATTCTGTAGTAAAGGAAAAAAGTGCATTTGTACAGAAGCTCCCTAATGACCCACAGGTGCCACCCGGTTGGCATATTGAGCTCAACTGTATGACACTGAAAATACTAAGTAGTTTAATAATCTCTTATCAAGCACATTAAACTATTTGCATTAACCAAAAACAATCTTGAAACTGCTGTAAAGGCACCTAACAGCGCAAGAGGGTCTTTTTTGTTTTAGCGCTCTCCAGATTTCGCAATGTTTGCAGTTGAGAAAATCCTGTTTTTTCATGCAGTGCATTTAGAATGAATGTTGTGCTTCTTGAGGAAAAGGTTTTCACGCTCAAAAATGAAAACAAAGAATTCCTAAATTTAGTACAGTGGCTGACACTGCAGGCATTCTGGAGACACGATTGGGTTTTAATTTCCGGAACTCAGCATTACAAACCTGGTACAAATCCAGGCCGCAGTTTACGAAGAGGCTGGCCGAAAGCAGGCTGCCCTCGCCTCTCCCCCCACTCTTCATGTGCTGTGTGTGTGTGTGGGGGGGAAATCTGTGTGATGAAATTCCTCTGCTGGTTTTGCTTGAGTGTTCTTGCCTTCAGGCTTTGGCCCAGCCTGGGGTCTACAAAGGGCCTGCAGAATAAGTTGAGATGGGAAATGGCTGCTGTGCTTGAGATTCAGCAAAGCTGTGGGACCTTTTGGGGTTGAGATTTCAGGGGGAATTCCAATCTGCCTCCCCCCCCTCAAGGCCAGAATCGCGGCACCAGGCAATTAACCACCTTGCATTCAATGAGCTGTAAATGCTGAGGGAGGGGGCCACCTGTGGGAAATGGGAGGTCTTGGACTGCAGCCCCGCCCTCCTCGTTTGTCCTTCTTCCACCACTTTGGTCACCTGGTCAGCAACAGGTTTCCTTCAGTAACTGAGGCCACCAGCCAAGGATCTGATTGGTCCATGAGCTCAGACCCCCTTTCCCTCTTTTCTCACAGAATATCTACCTGAGTGAAGCCCTTTCCCCTTTAGGATTGTTGGGGGGTATCTCTGCCCCACCTTTCCTCTCAGAATACTTTCTGAGTAAAGCCCCTTCCCCTTTGAGCTTGTGGGTGGGTGTCTCTGCCCCCTTTCCCCCCTTTCCTCTCAGAATACCTATCTGCGTGAAGCCCCTTCCCCATTTTATCTCAGAAGACCTATGTGAGTGAAGCCCCTTCCCCATTGGCCCTGTGTGGGGTCTCTGTCCCCCTTTTCCTGTTTTCTCTCAGAATATTTACCTCTCCCTTTTGTGTCTGGTGAGTTTTATAACCCTCCATTTTCTCTCAGAATATCTACCTCAGCGAAGCCTCCTCCCTTTTGTGCCTATTGGGGTTTATAGCCCCCCAATTCCCCCCCCCCATAATAAGCCCCTTAGTGATGCACTGCCCATTTTTCACTTGCTTTGTAAAAAATACAACATGCTTCTACTTACCGGCAATTTTTTACAAGTTTCTGTTTTTTTCCCAGGAAAGAAGGCCAAAAAACACAGTGTCTTCTGGCCCACCTGAGGAGCCTGTCGCCCTCTTCACCCCCTCTTCTTGCCTCATGGTACTGTTGGTGACAAGTGGAGACAGTGGTTGACTTCCAAATCCACCCCCAATTTGTGGAGGTGGGGAGCTTGGAGCTGAGGAACAGCGGGGGGTCTGTGTGTGTGTTTCTGTGGGGGGGCTTCTATCTTCTGTTGGAGGAGTTAGGGCTGAGTATTGGGGAGAGAACTGAGATCATGAGGCTGACTGCCCAAAATTTAGGTAATTAAATGTGGTGGGGAATGGATTGTCTGTCTGGAAAGCTTCTGAATTCGACGACCCCTCTCTTAGTGTTCGAGGTGCTGCCTGATTCTGAGTCTCTTTCTTTTGCTGCAGCAGCCAGCCCAATCCCAGGTGGAGAAGGACTGGAAGGGAGAGCAGCGTGTGGCATTATGGGGGGCTGGAGCCCCGTGCCTGCTGACGAGAGAGAAAATGGCAGATAGGCCTCTGCTGGGCAGTGCTTGGAGTACGGATCCTGCAGCCTGGTCTCTCTTTGCTGCCTCATCTACTGCCAGAGGTTAGAAAAACCCCTCTTCCATGCCACCACTTTGACTTCCTTCTGGTAAAGATGGTCAGGGCTGCCCTGAGAGCCTCTCCCTCCTTCTCGCTCCTTGTTCTTTCTGCCTGTCTCCCCATACCCTTTGCATGGGGGCCTGCTATTTGGCAATCTCCCCTGTGGCATTTTCCTCCAGGCAGTCTGTTTACTGTGCTTCATGCCTCCCCTCCTAGTTTTCTCTCTGAAAATCTGCCTTAGCCATGCTCCAGCCACAGTCCCCCCCCCAAGGGGTTCAGGCTCATTCCCCAATCTGCCTGTTAGGGTTTATGCCCCCCCCCCAATTTTCTCTCATAGTTAGCACCTAAATGATGCCCTTCCTGTAATTCAGTTGCTTGGTTAAAAAAGAAAAATTAAAAAGTGATGTTGCTTTCATGTTAACTTCAACAAGTTTCTGGGTTTTGTTGTTTTTGTTTTTACAGAAAAGAATGGCCAAAAATCCAGTTTCTTTTCCCATGGCGCCAGAATGTCCTGAGACTGCACATCTCTTTGGATGGCCTGTCGTGGCTTCTCAGGAACTGGTCACCCTGTTCACCCACCTTCTTTCTTCATCACACTGTTACTGACTAGGGGCGACAGTGCTTGACTACCATATCCACCCCCAATTAGTGGAGGTGGGGAGCTTGGAGCTGAGGCACACTGGTGGTGGTGGGTCAGGGAAGCGCTTCCTTCCACTGTTGAAAGAGTTTGGGCTGAGTATTGGGGAGAGAAAAGGGAAGTTGAGTCTGACTGGCCAAATCAAAGGTAATTAACTGTGGTGGGGGAAATCATCGGTTCTTGTAGGATGGTGTCTCTCAGTGTCAAGTGTGTAGGAAGAGTAACATAGAGTCAGAAAGGGGTTGGGTTGAGCTGAATCTTTTTGCAGGACAATGATTCAGCTCAAACCCAACCCCTTTCTGACTACATATTTCTCTTCCTACACACTTGACACTGAGAGACATTGTCCTTCAGTGTTACTCCTCTGAAGATGCCTGCCACAGCTGCAGGCGAAACGTCAGCAAAGAAAATACCAAGACCACGGTCACACAGCCCGGATAACCTACAAGAACCGATGTACTCTGACCGTGAAAGCCTTCGACAACATTTTGTGGTGGGAGAAAGCTTGCATGTCTGCAAGACTTCTAAATTCCATAGACCGTCTCTACGTTAGAAGCCTCGTAGCCTGCTAAATCCCAGGTTAGTAGTGGGGGGGCCATGAGTGCCAACCTCTCCATATCTTGAGGCCTTGAGTGCGGGTGTGATCGACTGGCATTATGGAGGGCAAGAGCTGTGTGCCTGCTGACAGGAGTGGGAATGGTAAGTGGTGCTCATCTGCACAGTGCTTGGAGTCCGGATCTGCAGCGCGGTCTCTCTTCGCTGCATCATCTACTGCCATAGGTAAGAAACCCCCTCGTGCACTTCACCACTTTCATTTTTTTCTGGTAAAGATGCTCAAGACTTCCCTGATCGCCTCTCCCTCAAAGTTTTGGGGGTCTGGGGGTTAGGGTGAGGGTTGGGGGTTAGAGGTTGGGGTTAGGGGTGGGGTTAGGGTTAGGGCGCGGGAAAGCGGGTTGGGGTAGGGGTTGGGTTAGGGTTGGGTCAGGGTCAGGGTTTGGTGTTAGGTTTGGGGTTAGGTTTAGGGTTCGGGTTTAGGTTCGGGTTAGGACTAGGGCGAGGGTTGGGGTTTTGGTTAGGGTTAGGGTGGTTAGGGTTAGGGGGGTTGGGGTTAGGGTTGGGGGGCTAGGGGGTTAGGGTTTGGGTTGGTGGGGAGGGGGTTACGGTTAGGGTTTGGTTAGGGGTAGTGGTTAGGGGGGTTGGGGTTGGGATTGGGGTAAGGGTTGGGGGTTAGGGGGTTAGGGTTAGGGGGTTAGGGTTGGGGTGGGTTAGGGTTGGGGATTGGGGTTAGGTTTAGGGGTTGGGGTTAGGGGTCGGGGTCACGGTCAGGGTCAGGGTAGGGAGGTTAGGGTTGGGTTAGGGGTAGGGTTAGGATTAGGGGTTAGGGTGGGGTTAGGGTTAGGGGGTTGGGGTTGGGGTGAGGGTTAGGGTTGGGGTGAGGGTTAGGGTTTAGGGTTGGGTAGGGGGTAGGGGTGGGGGTTAGGGTTAGTGGGTTAGGGTTAATTGTAGGGTTAGGGGGATTGGGGTCAGGGTAGGGGGTTAGGGTTAGGGTGGGGGGTTAGGGTTATGGTCAGGGTCGGGGTCGGGGGGTTAGGTTTAGGGTTGGGGGTTAGGGCTAGGGTGAGGGTTGGGTTAGGGGGTAGGGGTAGGGTTAGGGATAACTTTAGGGTTACGGGTTAGGTTTGGGGTTGGGGTTAGGGTTAGGGTTGGGGTAGGGTTGGGGGTTAGGGGTTAGGGTTTGGGGGGTTAGGGTTGGGTTTAGGGTTAGGGGGTTGGCGTTGGGGTTAGGGTTAGGGTCAGGATCAGAGTCAGAGTCAGGGTTTGCTGTTAGGGTTAGGGGTTAGGGTTAGGGGGTTAGGGTTGGGTTAGGGTTAGGATTAAGGTTAATATGAGGTTAGGGTTTGGGCTTGGGTTAGGGTTAGGGAATAATTAGGGTTAGGGTTGGGTAAGAGTTTGGGTTAAGGTTAGGATTAGGGTTTGGGTTGGGTTAGGGTTAGGGTTAGGGTGGACAGGGAAAGAGGGATGGGAAAGGGGTACCAGGGAAGTGGGGTTAGGGGTTAGGGGGGTTGGGTTAGGGTTGAGTTAAGGTTAGGGTTAAGGTTAGGGTTAGGGAATAATTAGGGTTAGGGTTGGGTAAGAGTTTGGGTTAAGGTTAGGATTAGGGTTTGGGTTGGGTTAGGGTTAGGGTGGACAGGGAAAGAGGGATGGGAAAGGGGTACCAGGGAAGTGGGGTTAGGGTTAGGGGTTAGGGGGGTTGGGTTAGGGTTGAGTTAAGGTTAGGGTTAGGGTTAGGGAATAATTAGGGTTAGGGTTGGGTAAGAGTTTGGGTTAGGGGTTGGGTTGGGTTAGGGTTAGGGTGGACAGGGAAAGAGGGATAGGAAAGGGGGGCCAGGGAAGGGGGTCAGGGAAGGGGGTTTAGGGGTTAGGGTTAAGGGTTAGGGTTAGGGTGTTAGGAGTAGGGTTAGGGTTAGGGAATAATTAGGGTTGGGTAAGAGTTTGAGTTAGGGTTAGGGTTTGGGTTGGGTTAGGGATATTGTTAGGGTGGACAGGGAAAGAGGGATAGGAAAGGGGGGCCAGGGAAGGGGGGGCCAGGGAAGGGGGTTAGGGTTGGGTAAGGGTTAAGGTAAGGGGTTAGGGTGGTAGGGGTAGGGTTGGGTTAGGGTTAGGGGTTAGGGTTAGGGGGGTTAGGGTTAGGGTTTTTAGGGTTAGGGGGTTAGGGTTAAGGTAAGGGGTTAGGGTGGTAGGGGTAGGGTTGGGTTAGGGTTAGGGGGGTTAGGGTTAGGGGGTTAGGGTTAGGGTTGTTAGGGTTAGGGTGGGGGGGTTGGGGTAGGGTTGTGGTTAGGGTTGGGGTCGGGGGGTTAGGTTTAGGGTTAGGGGTTAGGGTGAGGGTTGGGTTAGGGGGTAGGGTTAGGGATAACTTTAGGGTTAGGGGTTAGGTTTCGGGTTAGGGTTGGGGTAGGGGTAGGTTTGGGGGTTAGGGGTTAGGGTTTGGGGGGGTTGGGTTTAGGGTTAGGGGGTTAGGGTTGGGGTTAGCGTTAGGGTCAGGGTTAGGGTTAGGGTGGCGTTTGGGTTAGTGTTAGGGTCAGGATCAGAGTCAGGGTTTGCTGTTAGGGTTAGGGGTTAGGGGGTTATGGTTAGGGTGTTAGGGTTGGGTTAGGGTTAGGATTAAGGTTAAGATGAGGTTAGGGTTTGGGCTTGGGTTAGGGTTAGGGAATAATTAGGGTTAGGGTTGGGTAAGAGTTTGGGTTAAGGTTAGGATTAGGGTTTGGGTTAGGGTTAGGGTTAGGGTGGACGGAAAGAGGGATGGGAAAGGGGTACCAGGGAAGTGGGGATAGGGGTTAGGGGGGTTGGGTTAGGGTTGAGTTAAGGTTAGGGTTAGGGTTAGGGTTAGGGTTAGGGAATAATTAGGGTTAGGGTTGGGTAAGAGTTTGGGTTAAGGTTAGGATTAGGGTTTGGGTTGGGTTAGGGTTAGGGTGGACAGGGAAAGAGGGATGGGAAAGGGGTACCAGGGAAGTGGGGTTAGGGTTAGGGGTTAGGGGGGTTGGGTTAGGGTTGAGTTAAGGTTAGGGTTAGGGTTAGGGAATAATTAGGGTTAGGGTTGGGTAAGAGTTTGGGTTAGGGGTTGGGTTGGGTTAGGGTTAGGGTGGACAGGGAAAGAGGGATAGGAAAGGGGGGCCAGGGAAGGGGGTCAGGGAAGGGGGTTTAGGGGTTAGGGTTAAGGGTTAGGGTTAGGGTGTTAGGAGTAGGGTTAGGGTTAGGGAATAATTAGGGTTGGGTAAGAGTTTGAGTTAGGGTTAGGGTTTGGGTTGGGTTAGGGATATTGTTAGGGTGGACAGGGAAAGAGGGATAGGAAAGGGGGGCCAGGGAAGGGGGGGCCAGGGAAGGGGGTTAGGGTTGGGTAAGGGTTAAGGTAAGGGGTTAGGGTGGTAGGGGTAGGGTTGGGTTAGGGTTAGGGGTTAGGGTTAGGGGGGTTAGGGTTAGGGTTTTTAGGGTTAGGGGGTTAGGGTTGGGTTAGGGTTAAGGTAAGGGGTTAGGGTGGTAGGGGTAGGGTTGGGTTAGGGTTAGGAGGGTTAGGGGGTTAGGGTTAGGGTTGTTAGGGTTAGGGTGGGGGGGTTGGGGTAGGGTTGTGGTTAGGGTTGGGGTCGGGGGGTTAGGTTTAGGGTTAGGGGTTAGGGTGAGGGTTGGGTTAGGGGGTAGGGTTAGGGATAACTTTAGGGTTAGGGGTTAGGTTTAGGGTTGGGGTTAGGGTTGGGGTAGGGGTAGGTTTGGGGGTTAGGGGTTAGGGTTTGGGGGGGTTGGGTTTAGGGTTAGGGGGTTAGGGTTGGGGTTAGCGTTAGGGTCAGGGTTAGGGTGGCGTTTGGGTTAGTGTTAGGGTCAGGATCAGAGTCAGGGTTTGCTGTTAGGGTTAGGGGTTAGGGGGTTATGGTTAGGGTGTTAGGGTTGGGTTAGGGTTAGGATTAAGGTTAGGTTAGGGTTTGGGTTTGGGAATAATTAGGGTTAGGGTTGGGTAAGAGTTTGGGTTAAGGTTAGGGTTAGGATTAGGGTTTGGGCTGGGTTAGGGTCAGGGTTAGGGAATAATTAGGGTTAGGGTTGGGTAAGAGTTTGGGTTAGGGTTAGGATTAAGGTTTGGGTTGGGTTAGGGTTAGGGTGGACAGGGAAAGAGGGATAGGAAAGGGGGGCCAGGGAAGGGGGGCCAGGGAAGGGGGGTTAGGGTTAAGGGTTAGGGTTAGGGTGTTAGGAGTAGGGTTAAGGTTAGGGTGAGGGAATAATTAGGGTTAGGGTTGGGTAAGAGTTTGAGTTAGGGTTAGGGTTTGGGTTGGTTTAGGGTTAGGGTTATTTTTAGGGTGGACAGGGAAAGAGGGATACGAAAGGGGGGCCAGGGAAGGGGGGCCAGGGAAGGGGGGGTAGTGGTAGGGTTGGGTTAGGGTTAAGGTTAGGGGTTAGGGTGGTAGGGGTAGGGTTGGGTTAGGTTTGGGGTTAGGGGTTAGGGTTAGGGGGGTTAGGGTTAGGGGGGTTAGGGTTAGGTTTAGGGTTAGGGTGGGGGGTTATGGTTAGGGTTAGGGTTGGGGGTAGGGGTAGGGTTAGGGGGTTGGGTTAGGGTTGGGGGGTTAGGGGTTGGGGATAGCGTTAGGGTTAAGGGGTTAGGGTTAAGGGGTTGGGTTTAGGGTTAGGGGGGGAGGGGGTTAGGGGTTGGGGTTAGGGGTTAGGGTTGTTAGGGTTAGGGTTGTTAGGGTTGGGGTTAGGGTTTAAGGGTTAGGGTTTAAGGGTTAGGGTTTAAGGGTTAGGGTTTAAGGGTTAGGGTTTTAGGGTTAGGGTTGTTAGGGTTAGGGGTTAGGGTTAGGGTTAGGGAGTAATTAGGGTTAGGGTTGGGTAAGAGTTTGAGTTAGGGTTAGGGTTTGGGTTATTAGGGTTAGGGTTGTTAGGGTTAGGGTTGTTAGATTTGGGGTTAGGGTTTAGGGTTAGGGTTTAAGGGTTAGGGTTTAGGGGTTGGGGTTAGGGTTGTTAGGGTTGTTATGGTTGTTAGGGTTAGGGTGGTTAGGGTTAGGGAATAATTAGGGTTAGGGTTGGGTAAGAGTTTGAGTTAGGGTTTGGGTTGGGTTAGGGTTAGGGTTATTGTTAGGGTGGACAGGGAAAGAGGGATAGGAAAGGGGGGCAGGGAAGGGGGGGCAGGGAAGGGGGGTTAGGGGTTAGGGTTAGGGTGTTAGGAGTAGGGTTAGGGTTAGGGAATAATTAGGGTTAGGGTTGGGTAAGAGTTTGAGTTAGGGTTAGGGGTTAGGGTTGTTAGGGTTAGGGGGTTAGGGTTAGGGGGGTTAACGTTAGGGTGGGGGGTTGGGGTTAGGGTTATGGTCAGGGTTAGGGTAGGGGTAGGGGTAGGGGTTAGGGTTAAGGTAAGGGGTTAGGGTGTTAGGGGTAGGGGTTGGATTAGGGTTGGGGTTGTTAGGGTTAGGGGGTTAGGGTTAGGGGGTTAGGGTTAGGGTGGGGGGTTGGGGTTAGGGTTATGGTCAGGGTTGGGGTCGGGGGGTTAGGTTTAGGGTTGGGCTTAGGGGTTAGGGCTAGGGTGAGGGTTGGGTTAGGGGGTAGGGTTAGGGATAACTTTAGGGTTAGGGGTTAGGGTGAGGTTTAGGGTTGGGGTAGGGGTAGGGTTGGGGGTTAGGGGTTCGGGTTTAGGTTGGGTTTAGGGTTAGGGGGTTATGGTTAGGGTTGGGGTTAGCGTTAGGGTTAGGGTTGGGGTTAGCGTTAGGGTTAGGGTTAGGGTGGCGTTAGGGTCAGGATCAGAGTCAGGATCAGAGTCAGGGTTTGCTGTTAGGGTTAGGGGTTAGGGTTAGAGGGTTAGGGTTAGGGGGTTAGGGTTAGGGGGTTAAGGTTATGGTTAGGGTGTTAGGGGTAGGGTTAGGATTGGGTTAGGATTAAGGTTAGGTTAGGGCTTGGGTTTGGGTTAGGGAATAATTAGGGTTAGGGTTGGGTAAGAGTTTGGGTTAGGGTTTGGGTTGGGTTAGGGTTAGGGTTAGGGTTAGGGTGGACAGGGAAAGAGGGATAGGAAAGGGGTGCCAGGGAAGTGGGGTTAGGGTTAGGGGGGTAGGGTTGGGTTAGGGTTGGGTTAGGGTTGAGGTTAGGGTTAGGGTCAGGGTTAGGGAATAATTAGGGTTAGGGTTGGGTAAGAGTTTGGGTTAGGGTTAGGATTTGGGTTAGGGGTTAGGGTTAGGGTGCACAGGGAAAGAGGGATACGAAAGGGGGGCCAGGGAAGGGGGGTTAGGGTTAGGGGTTAGGGTTAAGGTTAGGGTGTTAGGAGTAGGGTTAGGGTTAGGGAATAATTAGGGTTAGGGTTGGGTAAGAGTTTGAGTTAGGGTTCGGGTTAGGGGGGTTAGGGTTAGAGGTTAGGGTTGTTAGGGTTAGGGGGTTAGGGTTAGGGGGGTTAGGGTTAGGGTTAGGGTGGGGGGGTTGGGGTTAGGGTTATGGTTAGGGTTGGGGGTAGGGTTAGGTGGAGGGTTGGGGTAGGGGTTAGGGTTAAGGTAAGGTGTTAGGGTGTTAGGGGTAGGGGTTGGATTAGGGTTAGGGTTGAGGTTAGGGTTGGGGTTGTTAGGTTTAGGGGGTTAGGGTTAGGGTGGTGGGGTTGGGGTTAGGGTTATGGTTAGGGTTATGGTCAGGGTTGGGGTCGGGGTCGGGGGGTTAGGTTTAGGGTTGGGGTTTGGGGTTAGGGGTTAGGGCTAGGGTGAGGGTTGGGTTAGGGGGTAGGGTTAGGGATAACTTTAGGGTTAGGGGTTAGGGTGAGGTTTAGGGTTGGGGTAGGGGTAGGGTTGGGGGTTTGGGGTTAGGGTTTGGGGGGTTAGGGTTGAGGTTGGGTTTAGGGTTAGGGGGTTATGGTTAGGGTTGGGGTTAGCGTTAGGGTCAGGGTTAGGGTTAGGGTGGCGTTAGGGTCAGGATCAGAGTCAGGATCAGAGTCAGGGTTTGCTGTTAGGGTTAGGGATTAGGGTTAGAGGGTTAGGGGGTTAGGGTTAGGGGTTTAAGGTTATGGTTAGGGTGTTAGGGGTAGGGTTAGGGTTGGGTTAGGATTAAGGTTAGGTTAGGGTTTGAGTTTGGGTTAGGGAATAATTAGGGTTAGGGTTAGGTAAGAGTTTGGGTTAAGGTTAGGGGTTGGGTTAGAGTTAGGGTGGACAGGGAAAGAGGGATAGGAAAGGGGTGCCAGGGAAGTGGGGTTAGGGTTAGGGGGGTAGGGGTAGGGTTGGGTTAGGGTTGAGGTTAGGTTTAGGGTCAGGGTTAGGGAATAATTAGGGTTAGGGTTGGGTAAGAGTTTGGGTTAGGGTTAGGATTTGGGTTAGGGGTTAGGGTTCGGGTTAGGGTGGACAGGGAAAGAGGGATAGGAAAGGGGTGCCAGGGAAGTGGGGTTAGGGTTAGGGGGGTAGGGTTGGGTTAGGGTTGGGTTAGGGTTGAGGTTAGGGTTAGGGTCAGGGTTAGGGAATAATTAGGGTTAGGGTTGGGTAAGAGTTTGGGTTAGGGTTAGGATTTGAATTAGGGGTTAGGGTTAGGGTGGACAGGGAAAGAGGGATACGAAAGGGGGGCCAGGGAAGGGGGGTTAGGGTGTTAGGAGTAGGGTTAGGGTTAGGGAATAATTAGGGTTAGGGTTGGGTAAGAGTTTGAGTTTAGGTTAGGGTTAGGGTTATTGTTAGGGTGGACAGGGAAAGAGGGATAGGAAAGGGGGGCCAGGGAAGGGGGGGTAGGGAAGGGCGGGTAGGGGTAGGGTTGGGTTAGGCTTAAGGTAAGGGGTTGGGGTGTTAGGGGTAAGGGTTGTGTTGGGTTAGGGTTGGGGTTAGGGATAGGGTTAGGGGGGTTAGGGTTAGGGATTAGGGATAGGGTTGTTAGGGTTAGGGTGTTATGGGGTTAGGGTTAGGGGGTTAGGGTTAGGGTTAGGGGGGTTGGGGTTAGGGTTATGGTCAGGGTTAGGGTAGGGGTAGGGGTAAAGGTTAGGGGTAGGGGTTAGAGTTAGGGTTAGGGTGTTGGGTAGGGTTAGGGTTGGGGGGTTAGGGGTTGGGGTTAGGGTTAGGGGTTGGTGTTGGGGTTAGGGTTAGGGTGGGGAGGGGGGCTTAGGGTTAGGGGTTGGGTTTAGGGTAGGGGTTAGGGGTTAGGGTTACAGGTTAGGGGTTAGGGTTAGGGTTGTTAGGGTTAGGGTTAGGGTTGTTAGGGTTCAGGGTTTGGGGTTCGGGGTAGGGGTTAGGGTTGGGTTTAGGGTTAGGGGTTGGTGTTGGGGTTAGGGGGAGGGGGGAGGGGTGTTAGGGGTTGGGGTTAGGGTAGGGGTTAGGGTAAGGGTTAGGGGTTAGGGTAAGGGGTGGTGTTGGGGGTTAGGGTTGAGGTTAGGGTTAGGGTGTGGGTTAGGGTTAAAGTTGTTGGGGTTGGGTTTAGGGTTGGGGTTAGGGGTTGGTGTTGGGGTTAGGGTTAGGGGGGGAGGGGGGTTAGGGTTGGGGTTAGGGTAGGGGTTAGGGTTGGGGTTGGGGGTTAGGGTTAGGGGGGAGGGGGGTTAGGGGTTGGGGTTAGGGTTAGAGGGGTTAGGGGTTAGGGGTTGGTTTTGGGGTTAGGGTTAGGGGCGAGGGGGGTTAGGGGTGGGGGTTGGGGGTTAGGGTTACGGTTAGGGTTGTTAGGGTTATGGTTTGGGCTAGGGTTGGGGTTAGGGGTTGGTGTTAGGGTTAGGGAGGAGTGGGGTTAGGGTTAGGGGTTAGGGTAGGGGTAGGGGTGGGGTTGGGGGTTAGGGTTGTTAGAGTTGGGGTTAGGGTTGGGGTTAGGGTTAGGGGTTGGGGTTAGGGGTTGGTGTTGTGGTTAGGGTTAAGGTTAGGTTTAGGGGGGAGGGGGGTTAGGGTTAGGGGTTAGGTTAGGGGTAGGGTGAGGGTTGGGTTAGGAGGTAATGTTAGGAGTTAGAAGTTAGAGGTAAGGGGTTAGGGTGAGGTTTAGGGTTGGGGTTAGGGTTGGGGTAGGGGTACGGTTGGGGGTTAGGGCTTAGGGTTTGGGGGGTTATGGTTGGGGTTGGGTTTAGGGTTAGGGGGTTGGGGTTAGGGTTGGGGTTAGCGTTAGG
>NC_079330.1:40791884-40794763 GCF_029931775.1 Euleptes europaea | reverse complement strand
TACTAACCCTGACTCTGACCCTGACCCTGACAATGACCCTGACCTTGACCCTGACCCTGACCTGACCCTGACCCAACCCTAACCCTAACCCTAACCCTAACCCTAACCCTAACCCAACCCTACCCCTACCGCTAACCCTAACCCTAACCCTAACTTAAACCTAATACAAAACTCTGACCCTGATCCTGACCCAAACCCTAACCCTAACCCAACCCTAACCCTAACCCTAACTTAAACCTAATCCCAAACCCTGACCCTGATCCTGACCCAAACCCTAACCCTAACCCAACCCTAACCCTAACCCTACCCGTACCCTTAACCCCAACCCTAACCCTAACGCTAACCCTAACCCTAACCCTAAGCAAACCCTAACGCTAACCCTAACCCCAAACCCTGACCCTCACATAACTCTAACCCTATCCCTAGCCCTAAGCCAACCCTAACCCTAACCCTAACATGAAACCCTGACCCTGACCCTAACCCCAAAGCCTGACCCTGACCGTGACCCTAACCCTAACCCTAACCCTCACCCTCACCCTCACCCTCACCCTGACCCTGTCGCTAAACCTCACCCTAACCCAACCCTAACCCTAACCCCAAACCCTGATCCTGACCGTAACCATAACACCAAACCCTGACCCTGATCTGGACCCTAACAATAACCCTAACCCAACCCTACCCCTACCCCTAACCCTACCCCTAACCCTAACTAACCCTAATCCCAAACCCTGACCCTGATCCTGACCCAAACGCTAACCCTAAGCCAACCCTACCCCTACCCCTACCCTTAACCCTAACCCTAACCCTAACCCTAAGCAAACCCTAACCCTAACCCTAAACCCAAACCCTGACCCTAACCTAACCCTAACCCTAAACCAACCCTAACCCTAACAGTAACATCAAACCCTGACCCTGACCCTGACTTTAACCCAAACCCTGACCCTGTCCCTAACCCTAAACCAACCCTAACCCTAACAGTAACATCAAACCCTGACCCTGACCCTGACCCTAACGCTAACCCTAACCCTAACCCCAAACCATGACCCTAACCCAAGCCTAACCCTAACCCAACCCTAACCAAACCCAAACCCTAACCCTAACCCTAACCCTAACCCGAACCCTAACCCTAACCCTAAACCCTAACCCTAACCCTAACCCCAAACCCTAACCCTAACCCTAACCCAACCCTTACCCTAACCCTAACCCTAACCCTAACCCGATCCTTATCCTTAACCCTAATCCCAAACTCTAACCCTAATCCCAAACCCTGACCTTGATCCTGTTCCTTTTCCTGACCCTAACCCTAACCCTAACCTTAACCCTAACCCTAACTCAAACCTAACCCTAACCCTAACCCTAACCCAAACCTGACCCTAACAATAACCCTAACCCTCACCCTGACCCTGTCGCTAAACCTCACCCTAACCCAACCCTAACCCCAAACCCTGACCCTGATCCTGACCGTAACCATAACCCCAAACCCTGACCCTGATCCGGACCCTAACAATAACCCTAACCCAACCCTACCCCTACCCCCTCCCCTACCATTAACCCTAACCTAACCCTAATCCCAAACCCTGACCCTGATCCTGACCCAAACGCTAACTCTAAGCCAATCCTACCCCTACCCCTACCCCTACCCTTAACCCTAACCCTAACACTAACCCTAACCCTAAGCAAACCCTAACCCTAACCCTAAACCCAAACCCTGACCCTAAAATAACCCTAACTCTAAACCAACCTTAACCCTAACCGTAACATCAAACACTGACCCTGACCCTAACCCAAACCTTGACCCTGTCCCTAAACCTCACCCTAACCCAACCCTACCCTAACCCCAAACCATGACAATGACGCTGACCCTAACGCTAACCCTAACCCTAACCCCAAACCCTGACCCTGACCCTGACCCTAACCCAAGCCTAACCCTAACCCAAGCCTAACCCTAACCAAACCCTAACCCTAACCCTAACCCTAACCCTAACCCTAACCCTAACCCTAACCCTAACCCTAACCCTCACCCTAACCCTAACCCTAACCCAACCCTTACCCTAACCCTAACCCTAACCCTAACCCGATCCTTATCCTTATCCTTAACCCTAATCCCAAACTCTAACCCTAATCCCAAACCCTGACCTTGATCCTGTTCCTTTTCCTGACCCTAACCCTAACCGTAACGCTAACCCAAACCTAACCCTAACCCTAACCCAACCCTGACCCTAACCCTAACCCTAACCCTAACCCTAACCCTAACCCAACCCTAACCCTAACTCAAACCTAACCCTAACCCTAACCCAACCCTTGCCCTAACCCTAACCCTAACCCTAACCCAACCATGACCCTAACCCTAACCCTAACCCAATCCTAACCCTAACCCCTAGCCCTACCCCTAACTCTAACCCTAACCCTAACCCTAACCCTAACCCTAACCCTAACCCAACTCTAACCCTAAACCTAACCCAAACCCTAACCCTAACGCTAACGTGCCTCCTAACCCTAACCCTAACCCTCACCCTAACCTTAACCCTGATCCTGTTCCTGTTCCTGACCCTAACCCTAACCCCTAACCCCTAACCCTGACCCTGATACTGTTCCTGACCCTAACCCTAACCCTAACCCCTAACCACAACCCTAACCCCTACCCCTAACCCTACCACTACCCCTAACCCCTCACCCTCACCCCTCACCCCTCTCCCCTCACGCTTAACCCTAACCCCCCACCCCCATACCAACCCCAACCCTAACCCTAACCCTAACTCCAAACCGTGATCCTGACCCTAACCATAACCCCAAACCCTGACCCTCATCCTGACCCTAACTCTAACACTAACCCTAACCCTAACGTGCCTCCCAACCCTAACCCTAACCCTAACCCTAAA
>NC_079330.1:40744384-40746884 GCF_029931775.1 Euleptes europaea | reverse complement strand
ACCCCAACCCCAACCGCAACCCTAACACTAACCCCTAACCCTAACCCCTAACCCTAACCCTAACCCTAATCCTAACCCTTCCTTTACCCTAACCCTAACCCTAACCCTAACCCCCAACCCTAACCCTAACCCAACCCCAAACCCAACCCTAACCCACCCCCTACCCCAACCCAACCCCAATCCCAACCCCAACCCTAACCCTAACCCCTAACCCCTAACCCTGATCCTAACCCTAACCCTCACCCCAACCCTAACCCTAACCCTAACCCTAACCGTTACCCTAACCCTAACCCTAACATTAACCCCCCTAACCCTAACCCTAACCCTTCCCTAACCCTAACCCTAACCCTACCCAATCCCAACCCTAACAATAACCCTAACCCTTAACCCTAACCCTAACCCCTAACCCCTAACCCTAACCCCTAACACTTCCCTAACCCTAACCCAACCCTAACCCTTATCCTAACCCTAACCCCTAACCCCTAAATCTAACCCTAACCCTTAACCTAACACTAACCCAACCCTAACCCTATCCCTAACCCCTAACCCAAACCCTAACACTAACGCTAACGTGCCTCCTAACCCTAACCCTAACCCTCACCCTAACCTTAACCCTGATCCTGTTCCTGTTTCTGACCCTAACCCTAACCCTAACCCTAACTCCTAACCCCTAACCCCTAACCCCTAACCCTGACACTGATACTGTTCCTGACCCTAACCCAAACCCTAACCCCTAACCACAACCCTAACCCCTAACCCTAACCCTACCCCTAACCCCTCACCCCTCACCCCTCTCCCCTCACGCTTAACCCTAACACCCACCCCCACACCAACCCCAACCCTAACCCTAACCCTAACTCCAAACCGTGATCCTGACCCTAACCCTAACCCCAAACCCTGACCCTCATCCTGACCCTAACTCTAACACTAACCCTAACCCTAACGTGCCTCCCAACCCTAACCTTAACCCTAACCCTAAATCTAACCCTAACCCTAACCGTAACCCTAACCCTAACCCTAACCCTAACCAAACCCTACCACTACCACTACACTAACCCTAACACAAACCATGAACCTGTCCCAAAACCTCACCCTAACCCAACCCTAACACTAACCCCAAGCCCGGACCCTGTCCCGTACCCTAACCCTAACCCAACCCTAACCCTAACCCTAACCCTAACCCTAACCCTAACCCTAATCCTAATCCCAAACCCTAACCCTGATCCCAAACCCTGACCATGATCCTGATCCTGACCCTAACCCTAACCAAACCCTAACGCTAACCAAACCCTAACCCTATCCCTAACCCTAATCCTAACCCTAATCCCAGATCCTGACCCTGATCTTGACCCTAACCCTAACCGTAACCCAACCCTAACGCTAACTGAACTCTAACCCTAACCCTAACCCTAACCTTAACCCTAACCCTGACCCTGATCCTGACCGTAACCATAACCCCAAACCCTGACCCTGATCCTGACCCTAACAATAACCCTAACCCAACCCTACCCCTACCCCTACCCCTAATCCTAACCCTAACCCTAACCCTAACCTAACCCTAATCCCAAACCATGACCCTGATCCTGACCCAAACCATAACCCTAACCCTAACCCAACCCTAACCCTAAACTTACCCCTACCCCTACCCCTACCACTACCCCTACCCTTAACACTAACCCTACCCTAACCCTAACCCTAAACCAACCCTAACCCTAAACGTAACATCAAACCCTGACAATGACCCTGACCCTAACCCCGAACCCTGACCCTGACCCTAACCCAAACCCTGACCCTGTCCCTAAACCTCACCCTAACCCAACCCTAACCCTAAGCCAAAACCCTGGCCCTGACCCTAACCCTAACCCTAACCCCAAACCCTGACGCTGACCCAAACCCTGACCCAGACCCTGTCCCTAAACCACACCCTGACCCTAAACCTAACCCTAACCTTACCCAAACCAAACCCTAACCCTAACCCTAGTCCTAACCCTAACCCTAACCCCATACCCTGACCCTGATCCTGATCCTGACCCTAACCCTAACCCTAACCCTAACCCAACCCTAATGCTAACAGAACTCTAACCCTAACCCTAATCCTAACCCTAAACCGAACCCGTACCCGAACCCGAACCCGAACCCGAACCCTAACCCTAACCCTAAACCTAATCCCAAACCCTGACCGTGACCCTGACCCTGACCCTAACCCTAACCCTAACGCAAACCCTAACCCAGCCCAAACGCTAACTGAACTCAAACCCTAACCCTAACCCTAACCCTAACCACTAACCCCTAACTCCTAATCCCTAACCCGGACCCCTAACCCAAACCCGAACCCGAACCCCTAACCCCTAACGCTAACCCTATCCCCTAACCCCAAACCCCTACCCCTAACCCTACCCCTAACCCCTCACCAATCACCCCTAACCCTAACCTTATTCCCTAACCCTGTACCTATACCTATCCGTAACCCTACCCCTAACCTCAAACCCCTAACCCCTAA
>NC_079330.1:40731884-40734384 GCF_029931775.1 Euleptes europaea | reverse complement strand
CCCTAACCCTAACCCTAATCCAAAACCCTAACCCTAATCCAAAACCATGACCCTTATCCTGTTCCTGACCCTAACCCTAACCCTAACCCTAACCCTAACCCTAACCCAACCCTAACCTTAATCCTAACCCTATCCCCAAACCCTGACCCTGACTTAACCCTAACCCAACCCGAACCCGAACCTGAACGCGAACCCTAACCCTAACCAAACCCTTTCCCAAAACCCTGACCCTTACCAAACCCTAACCCTAACCCTAACCCTAACCCTAACCGTAACCCTAACCCTAACCCTGACGCTGACCCTGACGCTGACCAAACCCTAACCGCTAACCCAAACCCCAACCCTAACCCTAACCCTAACCCTGACCCTGACGCTGACCAAACCCTAACCGCTAAGCCAAACCCTAACCCTAACCCTAACCCTAAAGCTAACCCCAACCCTAACCCTAACCCTAACCCTAACCCCAACCCTAACCCTCAACCCTAACCGCTAAGCCAAACCCCAACCCTAACCCTAACCCTAACCCTAACCCCAACCCTAACCCTAACCCTAACCCTCAACCCTAACCCTAACCCTAACCATAATCCCAGACCCTTATCCTGTTCCTGACCCTAACCCTAACGAAACCTAACCCTAACCCTAATCCCAAACCCTAACCCTAATCCCAGACCCTGAAGCTGATCCTTTCCTGACCCTATCCCAAACCATAACCCTAACCCTAACCCTAACACTAACCTAACCCTAACCCCAACCCCAACCCTAACCCGAACCCGAACCCGAACCCGAACCCGAACCCGAACCCGAACCTAACCCTATCCCAACCCTAACCCTAACCCTAACCCAACCCTAACCCTAACCCTAACCCTAACCCTAATCCCAAACCCTGACTTTGATCCTGACCCAAACCCCAACCCCAACCCTAACCCTAACCCTAACCCTAACCCTAACCCTAACCCTAACCAAACCGTAACCCTAACCCTGACCCTGTCTCTAAACCTCACTTTAACCCAACCCTAACCCTACCCCCAAACCCTGACCCTGACCCTGTCTCTAAACCTCACTTTAACCCAACCCTAACCCTACCCCCAAACCCTGACCCTGACCCAGTCCCTAACCCTAACCCAACCCTAACCCAAACCCTATCCCTATCCCTAACCCTAACCCTAACCCTAACACTAACCCTAACCCTAATCCCAAACCCTGACCCTGACCCTAACCCCAAACCCTGACCTTGACCGTGACCCTAACCCTAAGCCAAACCCTGACCTTTCCCTAAACCTCACCCCTACCCAACCCTAACCCCAAACCTTTACCCTGAACCTAACCCTAACCCAAACCTAACCCAATGCTAACCCTAAGGCTAAGCCTAAGCCTAACCCTAAAACTAACCCTAACCCTAACCCTAACCCTAACCCAAACCCTAACCCTAACCCTAATCCCAAAACCTGACCGATTCTGTTCCTGAACCTAACCCTAACCCAAACCTAACTCAATCCTAACCCTAACCCTATCCCTAACCCTATCTCTAACCCTAACCCTAACCCTAACCCAACTCTAACCCTAACACTAACCCTAACCCTAACCCAAACACAACCCTAACCCTAACCCTAACCCCTAACCTAATCCTAACCCTAACCCCTAACCCAAACCCCAACCCTAACCCTAACCCTAATCCTAAAACTAACCCTAACCCTAACCCTAACCCTAATCCCAAACCCTGACTTTGATCCTGACCCAAGCCCCAACCCTAAACCTAACCCTAACCCTAACCAAACCGTTACCCTAACCCTGAACCTGTCTCTAAACCTCACTTTAACCCAACCCTAACCCTACCCCCAAACCCTGACCCTGACCCGGTCCCTAACCCTAACCCTAACCCTAACCCAACCATAACCCAAACCCTAACCCTAACCTTAACCCTAACCCTAATCCTAAACCCTAACCCTGATCCTGACCCTAACCCTAACCCTAACCCTAACCCTAACCCAACCCTAACGCTAACCGAACTCTAACCCTAACACTAACCCTAACCCTAACCCCAAACCCTGACCCTGATCCTAACCCCAAACCCTGACCTTGACCGTGACCCTAACCCTAAACCTAACCCAAACCCTGACCCTGTCCCTAAACCTCACCCCTACCCAACCCTAACCCCAAACGCTTACCCTGAACCTAACCCTAACCCAAACCTAACCCAATCCTAAGCCTAAATCTAAGCCTAAGCCTAACCCTAACCCTAAAACTAACCCTAACCCTAACCCTAACCCTAATCCTAACCCAAACCGTAACCCTAATCCCAAAACCTGACACTGACTCTGTTCCCGAACCTAACCCTAACCCAAACCTAACCCAATCCAAACCCTAACCCTATCCCTATACCTACCCCTACCCCTACCCCTACCCCTACCCCTACCCCTAACCCAAACCCTAACCCTAACCCAACCTAACCCTAACCCTAACACTATCCCTATTCCCAAACCCTGACCCTGACCCTGACCTA
>NC_079330.1:40581884-40726884 GCF_029931775.1 Euleptes europaea | reverse complement strand
CTGACCCTGACCATGACCCTGACCTAACCCTAACTCTAACCCTAACCCTAACCCTAACCCAACACGAACGCGAACCCGAACGCGAACCCGAACCCGAACCCGAACCCGAACCCGAACCCGAACCCGAACCCTAACCCTAACCAAACCCAAACCCCAAACCCTGACCCTGACCAAACCCTAACCCTAACCCTAACCCTAACCCTAACCGAACCCTAACCCTAACCCTAACCCTAACCCTAACCCTAACCCTAACCCTAACCCTAACCCTAACCGTAACCTTAACCCTAACCCAACCATAACCCAAACCCTAACCCTAACCCTAACCCTAACTCTAACCCAAAACCTAAACCGAACCCTAACCCAAACCCAAACCCTAACCCTAACCCTGACCCTGACCCTGACCCTATCCCTAACCCTAACCTTAACCCTAACCCTTACCCTAACCCTAACCCTAACCCATCCCTAACCCTAAATCTAACCCTAACCCTAATCCCAAACCCTGACCCTGATCCTGACCCTAACTCTAACCATAACCAAACCCTAACGCTAACTGAACTCTAACCCTAACCCTAACCCTAAACTGAACCCTAACCCAAACCCTGACCCTGACCCAGACCCTAACCCCAAACCCTGACCCTTACTCTAACCATAACCCAAACCCTGACCCTGACCCTGTCCCTAAACCTCACCCTAACCCAACCCTAACCCCAAACCCTGACACTGAACCTGACCCTAACCCCAAACCCTGACCCTGACCCTAACCCTAACCCTGACCCTGTCCCTAAACCCCATTCTAATCTAACCCTAACCCTAACCCCAAACCCTGATCCTGACCCTAACTCTAACCCTAACCCTAACCCTAAACCTAACCCAAACCTAACCCTAACCCTAACCCTAACCCTAACCCAACCCTAATCCTATCCCCAAACCTGACCCTGACCATGACCCTGACCTAACCCTAACCCTAACCCTAACCCTAACCCTAACCCAACCCGAACGCGAACCCTAACCCTAACAGTAACCTTAACCCTAACCCTGGCAGCCCTGGCTTCCCTTCCTAGCCTTCCTTCTTTTATTTCCCTTCCTCCCTCCCTTCCTGGAGACCTGGCAACCCTGGATTTCCTTCCAAACCTTCCTTCTTTTCCTTTCCCTCCCTTCCCTCCCTCCCTGGAGTTTTTTTTTTTTTTTGGTTTTTATGATTTTTTTTTATTTTTATTTTTAACTGGGATAATTTTCTATTAACAACAAATAACTTAATGAACTAATTCACAGTGAACTATTTACACACAAAAATATTTACAAAATATTTACAGATCCCCCATACTTTCCTGCTCATGGATCTTCTGAGCGCTGCCTCCCCAATCCTTGTTCTGATGGTTTACCTGTCCCTGGGCAGAGAGTGGCTTCAGACATCTAGAGGTGAGAAAGATGGAGAGGCATCTGTAGCTGGATTTGAATTACAACCTCTCCACCGAGCAGCTAATCTCCGCTCCCCGAGCATCACTGGAGACGCCTTGAAGAGATGTCGTGGAGCACGCGTGGGCCGGTGAGCATGTGAAGAAAGCAATGTGGAGAATCATTGCCACGTGGAAGTATCTCAGCATGTGGCACTCAGCGATCCAGAGAACAGGGCTGCTTTGACAGCAAGGGTTCCCCACCTTTCACAACCCGTTCCTCCCTCCAAAACAACAACGAGAACCCCAACAAAGATTGTTTCCTGAACATCCCTGTTCAAGTGTGGATGGCTGCACGGGGGCCGGTCCCCTGCAGAAGAGAATGGCCAGTGCTGGAAATAGCAGGGAGGGGCTACCGGGAGGAGGACTTTTGGAAAGAGGGTCAAGGGAGGTCTTCATCCCTATCTCAAGTTGGTTTTATTTTTGTTTTCTTCAAGAACAGAAGAGAATCACCCTCGGCTCAGCCTGCCTTTCAGGAAGGGAGGGTGGGGTCATTGGAGGTGTCCACAAATACCCAGAGGTCTTTTCAAAAGTTGAGCTTGAAGGATGTTTTGTTACTCCAGTGTTATAACAGGGTGGGCGGAGAATCTGAATGGTCACACAGCGCTGGTGTGTGTGTGTGTGTGTGTGTGTGTGTGGCCTCTATGTGAAAAGGAGAGAAATAGTGGAGAGAAAAAGGATTGCCCTGGGCTACCTGAAATCTCTGTCCAAGGGCAGAGAATTGGATCTAGCAGCTGAAGTTCTAATTTTGCAAGGACAAGAACCCATTTGTCACGGCAATAAGCTACCAGCATTAGAACTGGGGGGGGGGGGTAAGTCCCTCAACCATGCTTTTTGTGAGGGGAAGGAGTCTGTAGGTTTCAGAAGCAGATCTCAACCTCAAGTCACCCCGGGGGTGGGGAGTGTCCCTTTCCTCCTCCTCACTTTTCAAGGCACCCCCAGTCTTCTGGCTCCCTCCATGACTTTTCCTTTCTCATTTCCCCAGCTTTCCTGTCTCTTTCTTCTGTCCTTTATTTTCCCTTCCTCCCAGCCTGCCTGTCTCTACCCCTTTTCGGATGCTACAGTCAAGGAGTGCCACGCGGAGATCTTCCTGATACGCTCAGTCACCATGTCGTCTGAAAGGGGAAGGCACAGATTTTCAGGTTCGGCACATGCAACCCAGAACCCTGAA
Source organism: Euleptes europaea (assembly GCF_029931775.1). Classification (NCBI taxonomy): domain Eukaryota; kingdom Metazoa; phylum Chordata; class Lepidosauria; order Squamata; family Sphaerodactylidae; genus Euleptes; species Euleptes europaea. The sequence continues at coordinate 40,724,259 of NC_079330.1, read as the reverse complement.
AAACCACATCAAGAGGTCTTTTGTATGCGCCAAATCCATGCAGTGGCCTTTTCAGGCATCGTTTCAGCCATCTGCCTCTCGGGAGGATCGAGGGCAGTGCTTCATCTCAGTCGTGGAAGGCGGGGGGCTGGAAGGCGGGGAGAGGTGCAGCCTGTCGGAAGTGAAGGACTTTGCGCTCTCTCTTAACCTCAGACTCCAGAGGGGGACAAGACTAGTGAGTCAGAGAGATAGAGGGGACAAGACGCTGGGGCATCCTTTTCTCTACTGCCCTTTGATATGGAGATGGCTACTTTCGGGAAACTTCCTTCCTTCCTGTTTCTTTCCCCACCTCCTCACTGGCACCTCTTCTCCATCTTGCCACCATGAGGGAAGGACTCATGTTCTGGATCTCCCTCCATCCCAGTTAGTTAGAATAGATAGGCAACTATACTTTATCCTACCCAGAAATGGATTTCCTACAATAAATGAAGTATATTAGTTAAGTAGACAAAAGGCTCCTAGCAATTTTGTTCCTGGCACACACACAGGTTTGGATGGGCTTCTCTGCGCACAACAGCCTTTGTGCACCCTGCTAATTTAACAGGGATTTGGGATTCACAAAGCCCTCACAATCCAACACAGCCTCCGCTCTGGGTACCCCCCAGGCCCCAGGCAAGGCTTACCTTCTGCAGGTGAGCAGCAGCCCCTCAACCTCCGCCTCAGCCTTTCCCAGAGGCTCCAGCAGGGGGAGACCCCTTCATTCATAGCCTCCAGGATGTCCACAGTATGGAGGGCCAGGGTGCCGATGGATGGATCCTTATCCCCCCTCATGTCTCGCAGGGCTAAGAAGGAAGGAAAGGAAGGAAGGGTCAAAAGCCACGCAGCTGAAGAGGACACACCAGGAGGGTCCCATTCATGGGGTGGAAGGGGGCCTGGGGGGGTCTGATCCCTCATGCCAGGCGGGAGCTTTTCTCCGAGCTCACTTCCAGGATTGGTGATGGGAAGAAAGCGGGCAGGGAAGAGAGACGCTGCCGCTCCCTTTGCCCACACGCCTCGCCTGTTGCAAAGAGCCCTCCCTTGGAAATACTAACTGGAGAATCGCCTGGCTAAACCAACATGGCCGCTGGCGTTATCCCCTTCTCTGAGGATAAGAGAGGGGGAGAAAGAAGGCCTGCGGACCATTGATCTCCTGGCAGGGTGGGCTAGTGGCTAGAGCACCAAGCTCGGACAGGAGCGACTCGGGTGGAGTCTCCGTTCAGCCACGGAGCTGGACGGAGAGTCCTTGGCCCAGTGTCCTACCTCACAGGGCTACTGTCAGGATACACTACCCTGTGATCTTTCCAGGACAGAAGGGTCCCAGGGTGACGGATAGACAGACAGGTATCTCCAGATGCTCCAGCCAAAAGAAGAGCCAAACTCACCCTGGTAGATGATGGTCATCTTTCTTTGATCCTTGGTCTGCTGACCTACCAAGCCTACGAAGAGAAAAGGGTGTTCTTAAGAGTCGGACGTCAGGGGGAGAGTCCACTTGGTCGTGGTCCTGGGACGCCAGGGGCCACATGGCCACACAGAGACTCCCACCTCACTCCCATCTCATGGGGATGACAGGGAAGGCTCTTCAAGAAATGCGGGCCACCCTAAGCCTCAGGACATCTCCGCTTGAGGGTGAAGAACCATTCGCGTTTTTCTTCCTTACCATTTTCAGAGAGAGAAAAGGGAGACCCAGCTGGAAAAGGAAAGAGCAGACGTACCCAGGATCTTGACCGCCGCCTCTCGGATGTTCGCTTGAGGGCTCCTCAGGTGCTCCAGGATCTGCTGCAGGAAGCGGCACTTCGGGACCTTCCTGAACCGCTTTACCTAGGAGACGAGCCAAAGAAGGACCGGGCCGTTAGCGCTGGTGCGCGGAGACTCTCCTCTCCTTCCTTGGGGAAAGGAACCCGATTCTAACCCAGGCCCAAACTCTCTTTTGATGACAACTGCGCGCGGAGGGGGGGGGTGAACCACCCTTGGATCTGTGCTCGCTGTCCCGCATCAGGATCCCCTGGGGATGCGTATCTTTCGCCCTCTGCTCAAACAGAGGGCTTTGGAATAACTCCAACATCTGGCTCACCCAGATCGATGGGGCCAAAGAAGAAGACTTGGTTTGGGTATGCCGACTTTCTCTACCACTCAAAGGAGAACCAAACCGGCTTACAATCACCTTCCCTTCTCCTCCCCTTAACAAACACCCTGTGAGGGAGGTGGGGCTGAGAGAGTGTGACTAGCCCAAGGTCACCCAGCTGGCTTCACGTGGAGGAGTGGGGAATCGAACCCGGTTCTCCAGATCAGACTCCTCCACTCCAGGCCACCGCTCTTAACCACTACACCATGCTGGCTTTAACACAAAGGTGTGAAAGCAACCCTCTCTTGACCAGGCGACCTTCGGGGCTCTGCAAAAAGCCCCTGGCGTCCCCGGCCAGAGGGAGAGGGGTCCGGAAAGGCAGAGCGGGGCGACTTACGATGATAAGCCAGACGGCCCAGGAGTCCCGTTTTGGGATCAGCCAGCGCAGCTTCTCGTGCCCCAGGAGGACAGCCACAGTTCTCAGGGTGTCCCAACAAGCCTGCCGAGGAGGAGGGGGAGGGGAGGGTCAAGCGTCGCACGGCTCCATCTTCCCCCTCCAGACAGACAGATGGACAGAGAGGGGGGCTCTAGGGAGAGCTGTCCACCTGTGGGCCTGCAACGGCCTCTGCCTCCCCCAGGTGTGCCCAGGTGCCTACCTCGATGACGTCGATGTTCTCGTCATGCAGGTGCAGCAGGAGAGGCACCAGGCTGCTGAGGGCCAGGTCTTTCACGGCCCTTTCCGTAGCTCCTCTTCTCAGCATTGTCCCAAAGGCGTCAAATCCAAAGGCGCGGGCCTGGGGGGACTCCTGTGGGGGAACAAGGCACCCAAACGGGCCTGGCTGTGCTGCTCTGGCGCCCACTTGGCACCTCCTAGCTCCTCCCCCCAGCCAGCAGGGGCCGACCCTGGCAGAGCGGGACTTACTGCGTGAAAGAGGGGGACCAGCCGGCCAGCCGCGGCCACTGCCAGAGAGGGGTCGGTGGTCTGGGCCAAGCAGTGGTGCAGCTGGCCAAAGAGCCTCTGGGCCTTTTGTTCGTCCGGCTCCTGCAAGGTCTTGGCCGCCTCTGGCAGTAGAGGCAGCAGCTTCCACACCTGAGGGAGACAAAACACTCCTTGAAGCTGCCCCACCTGCCTCTGTGGAGGGGGCCCACAAGGCCAGCCGGGCGGGTGGGGCAGCCTCCGAAGAAGCGAAGCAAGAAGGTCTCCCGGCACCAGCCCCAGGGCCAAGACCGGAATATGCGCAACAGCATGGCCATGCTCTTGTCGAGCCTCTCGTCTTTCTGGGGGGGGGGGCTTGAGCAGTCGAAGCGCCTGCTGGATGAGCCCAAGACTCGGAGGTGCGACCTCCGGCACAATGAGGAGTAGGCGGTGCTGGAATGAACGGACTGTGCCATGTCGCTTACTGCTAGCACTGGCCTTGGAGCTACTGGGGAGGGCAGAGGAGAGTTGGTCTAGGGGTAGATCGGATGCTCCCTTCTTCCTTTTGTCCATGCCTGCAGCTGTCCCTTTGTTACCCAGAATGCTACTCTTAGGCTGCTTATGCTTGGTAACTAGCAGCGTGTTCCAGGCTGAAGTGCCCCACATATTGCTTTGAGTTCTTCACGCTGAACCGTCATTCTAGAAGCCACTGCAAAGCCGGTGCATACCTGCTTCACATTTCTTAAGAGCCCCTTTAACGCAACCTTTTTTATTTGCTCCTTCCCCACCTTGAAGCATCCAGTCAAGGAAGCATGAAGAATCGCAGCCAAGGGTTAGCTATGCAAAAGATGATTGCGAATGGCTATGCTAACAAAGGAGCAGCCGAGTGGAGGGGTGGTGGAATTGGTTTGACTTTCTCCTCTTGCATCGGACCGTGAATAGGCATTTTAAAGGTCGGATTTATAAAAAGAGCTTTGAGGGAGCATCAAAATCGACCCTGCATCAATGGCCTTTGGGATTTCTCTCCCTTCCAGTCATTCTCCTTCTCTCTCTCCCTTTTGTCCACCATGAGGGCTGGAGGTGCGTTCTGCAATCCCTCTTAGAGAGACAGCTAGAAGCCTTTACTCTGCCTTTCCTGACCAGCATGCAGTTCTCCGACCATAAAGAGCTTCGATTCCTTTCCTACAGCAACAAGGCTGAGCGTGAACTTCTTCCTCAAGCAGCCAAACCAGAGAATTCTGCTGTGCCCAGACTCAGCTCTGATTTCAGCCAGCCCTTTTTGAGCCGCTTCGCTTCCAGCAGTCCCTGAGTGGCCAGTTCCCGCTCTCCGCCCCAGGAGAGACGGAGCGTGGCCCGCGGGGGGACGGAGCGTGGAAGAGAAACCGGGACCCCCACATCTGCCCACTACAGCCCGCTTGGAGGGTTCCCCCACTTCTGGCTCTGGGGAAATGAAGGCACAGCCAAGACGGCCCACGGGTGAACGGGGAAGGAGGGAGTCAACATCACCATCATTCCTTTATTAGCATAAAAACATAATGCAGAAGGGTTCAAGAGGAACGGAGATATTAAAAAGTGCCCTTTACAGAATAATTAAAAGGCAGTTACACCGAATAGCGCTGTTTGTTGATCCTGCCGTCTCATTAACCGTTTGGCGGGCTTTGAAAACAAACGTTAAAAACTGTGCCACCGTCTCCAATGTATGGGGCAAACGATTGCTCAATAATTAGGAAACGTTAAAAGAATCGGAGACTTTCTGTCTATTACCCAACAAGGGGCTTAAACGTTTGTTACGAGATTCTGTGTAGAAACTACAATAAAATAGGACATGAGCCACCGTTTCCATACAATTGTTGCCACAAGGGCAGAGCCTGTCAGACAGAGGGATTTTCCGAAATCTGCCTTCAAGTAGGGCAGATGGCAAAACATTAAATCTGGCCAGAGAAATGGCTCTACATTGAGAAGGATCACACAGGTAAGATAAGTATGGGGAGGGCTGATAAAAGTCAAGAGGTACCCCTAATTTTGATGGGGAGCATGTTTTATTAGCAGCCCTATTTCGGTCTTGAAGTCCTATTTCTAAGAGTCTGCATTTTATCCTTTGGAAAGCTTCTGCCTCAGTAAGCATAAGCAAGGAGTCCAAGTTAAAGCCAATAGATTTAATTTTGCTCTCAACATGTTGAAGCCACTTAGCAGCATGTGACTCGACGGTGGAATGCGCTGCCTCGGAGGGTGGTGGAGTCCCCGTCTTTGGAGGTCTTTAAGCAGAGGCTAGATGGCCATCTGTGGGGAGTGCTTTGATTGTGGGATCCTGCATGGCGGAGGGGGGTTGGGGTCACTGGGGATGTGGGGGGAGGTAGTTGCGAATGTCCTGCATTGTGCAGGGGGTTGGACTAGATGATCCTAGTGGTCCCTTCCAACTCTATGATTCCATGAGCATATAATAGATAAGGGAAGAGGAATCTGCCTTAAAGTGGAGGCATAACTGGAATTTTACAGTCATAGAAGCATAGAACCATAGAGTTGGAAGGGACCAACAGGGTCATCTAGTCCAATCCAGTCATGAGCCACGATTTTGTTTCAAGTAGCATTTGGCAAGTTTCCAACCACAACGCAGCATATGGGACACAACAGGGCATACCCATTATTTTTCTCAGGAATGTGGCTTGGGTGCATTCCAGTGGATAACCTGGTGCACTAATCCAGACAGGAATACCATACATTAATTGCACCTTGACTTTGGCGTTAAAGACCCTAAGGGCAGAAGGAATATATTGATTCCCTCTATTGAAAAATCATCAATGAATAATTGCTAATGAGCTAAGTTCTGCTGATTTAGTTGCAAATTGATCATGGGTTTTCCAAGATGCATTATGATGAAAATAAATGCCTAAATATTTAAAATATTTGACCTGCTCAAGTGAGTTGCCACCAATTATCCATTTAAGTCAGGGGTGTCGAACTCATTTGTAAGGCGGGCCAGAGATGACATCAATGTCACTTGGTCGGGCCAGGCCATGTGTACCAAATCAAATCAATAAATCAATGACATAAAATGTACTGCCAGGTACTGGAGATACGGCCTTTATAGAAGACACAGGCAAAGGCAGTTAAAGGTATTATATTGTACTTAAAATACAAACAAGCTTACAACAATAACACTCTTACAGTATTTTTCTTTAATTATCATTCTTTGATAACTGACACCTCTTGCTCTGAACCACTGCATCCAAATCTGAAGTCAAAGTCTGTGCTGTAGCAATTTTGACCAGGTACTTCTCTGCAGTGGCACCCAAACTATGGAGACACTACTCAAGGGAAGTTCTCTCTGACACATCATTGCTAGCCTCAGACACAAAAGAAAAAGCAGTCCTACTCCGTCAAACAACTGGTATCTGAAACATGTCTGGGAGTTGCTCTCTGATTGGTTTTCAGCTGTTTTGGCTCACTGGTCTATCCTTTTACTTATTATATATTTTTCTGATTTTTATGAGGACTTTATTTATGCTTGTCCCAGGGGCTCTCATTCCACTCTTGGGACTGTCATTCCAGTCCCAGAACACTTGTGTTACTCTAAGGAACTCTAGTCCAGAATGCTTCTGCTAGTCCCACAGGCTCTCATTCCACTCTGGGGGCTGCTATTTCAGTCCCAGAATGCTTCTGCTTGTCCCAGGGGCTGTCATTCCTCTCTTGGGGCTGCCATTCCAGTCCCAGAATACTTCTGCTACTCTAAGGGGCTGTCACTCCAGTTGAGAACGCTTCTGCTAGTCCCAGGGGCTCTCATTCCACTCTGGGGGCTGTCATTCCAGTCCCAGAGTAATTTATCTTGGCCTAGATAGCTTAATGGAAAACCCATTCCATATTTTCTTTGCAACTCTTTTGGTGCTGTAATGTGTTTCAGCAGAGCCCATGCAAGTCAAGGTGCAATCCTGGCTCCCATTATCTTCAGTGGGCTGTGCAGCCTCTCCCATTGTTTCTAATGGGCAATCCTGTCCGTCGTTTTAGTACATCCCACCAAAATCTAACAAATTGCAGCCAAAGAAAGAAAAGGGAACATATCAACACTCCAAGTTCAGCCATAAGAAACAGTTGACCACACCACACCTCGGAAACAGAATGTTAAAACCGTCACTGACCATTAGATTGGTTCTTTCCCATCTTTGAAAATGACGAGCAGGTGAACTGGGAAGTAATGTCTTTGTTGTGTGTCAATGGCACCCACTCCTCCTCCTCTATATATTATTGTATTTAACCTAACTATATGAAAACCAGGCAAAAACTACAAATGAAAATCGTGGGCGGGGGGAGGCCATGCAAAGAAGAATCGGGGGAAGGCTGTCTCTTTCTCCCTCCTCTGTGAGCACAACGAAATCCCTCTCGGGCTGAACTGCACCAAGCAGCAGGACGGAGGTCCCCGGAGCGGTGTGGAGAAAAGAAACGCCAGAAAGGCAGGACACTTGGGAGTCTGCAGTGGATTTGCTGCAGTAGAAACTGTGGTGGCTGGCTGGGCGGCTGGGGCTTCTGCCACAACCCAGGCACCTCGTCTTTAAAAAGAGGGGACGGAAAGAAGGTACACTTTGGAGATACTGTGAAGCACAGAGACCAGGGCAAGGCATGGCTCAGAAGCCAGAGGAAGCGAATGCCCCACTCTGCACCGAGAAGGTCGAAGCTGCCCAAAAGCTGCGGCCGTGTGTGTGCACTGAAGAGCCGCAGGTGCCCCTCTCCCTCCTAGCGCCTCTACGCAGTATTGTGCACCCCGTTCCCACCTCCCCTGCGCATGCCAGCCTCCCTTTTGAGCCAAGCAGCTCACGTGGTTCCCAGTGCGAGGCACCCTCCTTCCCCAGCTGTTCCTCTGCTTGAACCTAGCCTGGTCTGCGCCAAGCGCCGCGTGCTCCCAGGGACGGTGCAGAGATGGCGGCTTGGCTGGGATGAAGCAACCCGCGCTGAGGCTTGCATGCTCCCAAGCCTGCAAACGGTTCCAGGCTGTGTTCTGATTGGCGCGGCTTCAACGCTCCAGCGAGGGGGATAGGGGGAAGAGGGGGAAGGGGAGGGGGGCCGCCTCAGCTCTGCGGGCCGGAGAACAGCCCCCAAAGGGCCGGATCCAGCCCCTGGGGGTTGACACCCCTGATTTAAGTGGTTTCCAGGACTTTGAGAATACCAGGACTTAGATTTTGCATCGTTCCACACCAGACCATTTGCAGTACAATGCTCATGGTCCCGGTTTAGTAATCTCTTTAAGCCAACCCTTGAACATGACAATAGCACAGCATCGTCAGCGTAAAGTAACAGGGGAGTATGTACGGAGCTTAGTTTGGGACAATGGCCCTCAATCTCTCTTAACCCATTAGCCAGATCATTTAGGAAGAGATTGAAAAGAGTTGGGGCCAGGATACAGCCCTGCTTAACCCTTTTATTGATATTGATTTTCGGGGATAGTTTGTTGATGTTCATGCTCATTAACTTATCCCATAGAAGGTTTCTTGGGATGGAATCAAATGCTCCCTTAAGGTCCAGGAAGGCTGAGTATAATCCCTAGCGTACTTGTTAACTAGATGTGCCAGTACAATGCAGTGGTCTAAAGTGGATTTCCCCTGGCAGAAGCCCACTTTTTCAGGGCCTAGAGTCTTAGGTTCTGCCATCCAAGCTAAGAGTTTATTCAATAGATGTTTGGCGGTGAGTTTCCCTACAATCGAGAGGAGACTAGTCTCTCTCTCTCTCTCTCTCTCTCTCTCTCTCTCTCTCTCTCTCTCTCTCTCTCTCTCTCTCTCTCTCTCTCTCTCTCTCTCTCTCACTCACCTGCTGAGGCTTGTCCGCCAGATGGTGCAAGCCGTCAAGGGCCAGCGAGTGGATGGCAGCGTTAGGTGATGACAACTGCCCCATCAGAAGATGGAAGGTGTCCTCTGGTATGGTGGAATCAGAGGTTTGTAGGAGCTGAAAGGAACAGGAGGAGAGATCAGCCTCGGAACACCCCGGAGAACCTGAGACAAGGTCTCCTCCAACCTCCCCCCCCCCCCAAATAAGCCTCTTCTCTGGCTCACCCTAGAGTGGCACCTCTGCAGAGGACCCCCACCCTCCAAGCAGGAAGTAACCCCCCCACACACACTAGTAGGCTGCCTGGAGGCCAGCAAAGTCTTCCGGGAGGAACCAGAGCTCAGGGACTCTGGGCAAGAGACCCCGGGCTCAATTCCGCACTTTTCCTGATTCCCCTGGGGGCACTCGGGTGGGAAGGATTGGGCCTAGGGTTGCCAACCTCCAGGTGGTTACACGGTCAAGGTATCACCAATACTGTAAGGTAAGTTAAGCAAAGTCACAGTACAAGGCTCTAAATTGATATGAAACACGAATAAAACTTAAATAAGTGCAAACGTTTTACATGACAATTTACTTAGCATAACAACAACCAACACAAAAGGTGAATAGTGCAGAACACAGACATGATAGTTCAAACTTGGTTTTCAGCCAATAGTTCAAGCTTGGTTTCTCAAAACGTCAAGCTTAAATATTCAAAGTTTGGTTCATCAAAGATAAATGCATGAGAAGCTATGAAGGAATGAACAGCCGCAGAGGTGCTCTAAGATCCTCATGAATTTATTTTTGACAAACCAAATTTCGAATAATTAAGCTTGAAAAACCAAGCTCGAATAATTAAGCTTGAAAAACCAAGCTTGAACTATTGGCTGAAGGAGCCACTCTGTAGTGGTGAAAGCGTGTTTGTTAAACCGGACAACGTTTATGTCGTAGAGTCCTTCTGGACCGATATTGGTGTTTCCACATGATATTGTTGAATACATTAAGATACCTGCTTAAAGAAGAAACAGGAAAGAATGGCAGGAAATACTTGCAGAGACTTTGTATTCCAATGAGGACCTTGCATTTTGTCTCACCTGTTTTGTGGTATGTCAATATCATGTCTGTGTTCTGCACTACTCACCTTTTGCATTGCTTGTTGTTATGCTAAGTAAATTTTCATGTTAAACATTTGCACTTATTTGAATTTGATTTGTGTTTCATATCAGTTTAGAGCCTAGTACTGTTACTTTGCTTAACCTCCAGGTGGTAGGTGGAGCTCTCCCGCGATGACATCTGATCTCCAGCCGATAGAGATCAGTTCACCTGGAGAAAAGGGCCGCTTTGGCCTCTGGACTCTATGGCATTGAAGCCTCTCCCCTCCCCAAACCCGCCCTCCTCAGGCTCCGCCCCAAAAATCTCCAGGTGTTTCCCAACCCGGAGCAGGCAACTCGAATTGGGCCTCATCTCTCACGCTTCTGAGCGGTCAAAGCTGAAGCCGAAAGCTTCCTGGGGAGCCAGAGGGGCGCCGGGCAGAGACACCCGGATGTGCCCAGGGCCGGGAGAGAGAATCCGCACCGACGGGCCGGCCTCCCCCGGGAGCTATGTCTGGGGGCAGAGGAAGCATTCCCCCCACCAACCCCTTTGCCAAGAAAGCTTACCTCAGCAAGGATGGCCATGGCGGTGACCTGCTGGTATTCCTCATGGCCGTGGAGAACGGCCGCGAGGTGGTCCACCACCTGCTGCCCCTCTCGGGAGGGGAGACTGATGTTGAGGGCTCTGCAAGAGGAAAAGGACCAAGGTGGCCTTGTGAGCCAGGGTGGGCAGCAGGCCATGCAGCCCAGAACATTGTGTGTGTGTGTGTGTGTGTTGGTGTGCACGTGTGAGTGAGTGATCTTCCCCACACCCATTGACGGCTTCCATGCTCATGCCCAGAGAGTCGAACTGGACGCGGAAGCCTCTGTCACCGTCCTCAGCCCGGCCCGCCTCTCTCTCCAGCCCCCCTCTCCCAACAGAGGAAGCCCCCTAAGAGACTCAGCCCCAGCACTTCTCCCTTCCCCGGCTCTTACCGAAAGAAGAGAGTCACGCCGCTGTGGAAAGACTCTGCGTTTTCCAGGAGTGGCCAGATGTTGCTGGCCTTGGGAAGGAGCTCCGGCCTGACCTGTCCCAGGAGCTTTTGGAGAGTGCCGGCAGCTGACCTGTGTGCAGAGCCAAGGCCCGGTTAGGCCCCCCAGGCCTCTCCCATCTTGCGGAGGGGAGGGAGTAATTGCTAAGTCACACCTGGGGGGATACCCGGAAGTAGCGTAGGGTAGCTCTAGGAACCACCAGAAACAAGGCTGTGGCGATTGCTAGAGCTACCACATGTCTCTCCTGGGGTCCTCGGAAGTGAGGCAGACAAGGCTAGGTGACCCCCGCTTCCCAGCCTGCAACCCTCCCGCCAATTGCCAGGGGGGCAACCCTGGCAGGACTCACTTGACAAGCTCCTCAGGGGCAGGCTCGGCACTCTCCAGCACGGGGCTCAGGGGGATCTCCTGGACCCCTCGGTGGAGGTGGGACATCCAGAAGACCCAGGCCAGGCAAACAGCCTCCCACTGATCTTCAAGAGCCAGGCGCAAGCTCAAGAGAGGCTGGTCCATGAGCGCTGGGAGGACGTGGGCAGCCTGGAAAGGACACTGCTGTGAGTTGGGCTCCTTCGCTCACTGGGCGGGGCTCTGGGCAGCTGCCTCTCCAGACCTGGAAGCCATCGCTCCTCAGAGCCTGGGAAGGGGGGGGCTGGCTCAGTGGTAGAGCCTCTGCATGGCATGCAGAAGGTCCCAGGTTCAATCCCCGACATCTCCAGTTCAAGGGACTAGGCAAGCGAGGTGATGGGAAAGACCTCTGCCTGAGACCCTGGAGGGCTGCTGCCGGTCTGAGTAGACAATACTGACTCTGATGGCCCGAGGGTCTGAGTCACTATAAGGCAGCTTCATGTGCTCAACGGAGGGGGCAGGAGGAGACCGGGAGGGAAAGCACCCTGGGCAAGGGAAGCACCTTTTGGCGCCAGCAGATCTCTGGGGGACCCTGTGCGGTGCTGTGCCTGCTGATGGGAGAACGAAGGCCGGTTGTGCAAAGCCACCACCAGCAGGCTCAGAGGCAGACCCCAAAGGAAGCTCACAGAGCTACACAAAGACTTGGAGCTTCCTCTGGAACGGGGGTAATGTTGCCGCCTAGGACTGGACCCGACCTAGCGGTGAAGGGCCTGGTGGCTGCTGCCTCCTCCTCTCCTCCTCCTCTCCTTCCCTCTGCTGGGCATCCAGGTGCTGTCGAGCACTCAGGTGCAGGCAAGACCCCTTCACACACCCCCGGGAGGAGGGGGCAGGCTGAGCAGCTCAAACCAGCTGCGGGGGCCTCATCCCCCCAGAGAGAGGTGGCAGACAGAGAGGGGGTGGCAAAGAAACAAGTGGCCATCCCTGTTGGATCCGCTCTGGAGCTCAATTGGAGGGGGGGCTTCACAGCACTCCCCCCCCCATATTGGTATGTCATAAAATTGCTGTGTGTTTTTAAAAAGCGATAAAATATCGATATAAAATAGTAATGATAGGTTTAGAAGTTTCTCTGAATTTCCAGTAAAGTAAGTCTCTAGCCCCCTCCCCTTGTGCAGACATGTTGTTTTCCTTACATCTTTGTGACGGAAGGCGGTAGGGGCTTCCCTTTAAAAAAAAACAAAAGCTGGGGATTCAGAGAACCACAACATGTTAGAAAAAAGGGTGGGTGGGGTCTCTCCTCTTGAATCGGGCATCGCAGGTGGGTGAGGGGTCCTTCCTGCCATACTCACCGCCACGCGCAGAGGGGCAGCCTCCTCTGCGGTGAGATGGGGCTTGAGCGGCTGCCCCTGCAAGCAGGCCATCAGATGTTCAAGGACTTCGGCTGCGCTTCTATTCCGGTCCACCAGCATCCTCCACAAGGTGGCCGCTGAGCTGTGAAGAGAGACAAGGAGGACCTTGGGCAGCTGAGGGGACACGGCAGCAGGACCCTCTGGAGAAGACGGGGGGCATTTTGGGGGGGGCACAAGAGGGTCGCTGGGCGGTACCTGTCACACTGGGGTGACCAGCTCAGCAGGGTGTAGGCCACCTCGCTCAATCGATGGTCCTGGAGCTCCTGAAGGACGCCAGTGGCATGGGTCCTGGCGTGACGGTTGGTGATGTCGTCCAGGTTCCCATGCATGAACCTGATGATCTCTGGCGCCTGGAGGGAAAGCACAGGGACCGGCGTGAGACGGATGTCTGCCTTCTGGCTCAGGGGACGGTCTGGTCCTGCTGTGCCCTTTGCTGACTACCTTTGACGCTACGGGGAGAGTCTCTGGGGAGTTTGGGGGTCACGCGACGCCAAAGGGTGCAGCCAATCAGCACTGCACAGAACCAGCTTCCGCTCAAAACTGGGACTGGTCCTCAAGGGCTGGCATGCCCCCTCCCTCCCTCCCCAGCAGGAGCCCCCAGCTAAGGGAATGCCAAAGGCCACGTTCTTTGGGTGCCGCTCGCACCATCGGTTCCTCTAAACGGCCTTCTAACTACTGAAAGTCACTCTGCGAAAAAGGTTGCCAACCTCCAGGTACTGGAAGTAAAACAAACACCTCTGTGCTTATACCGAAGAGGTTTGGGGTATAATTGTCATAAAAATTATTTATCCATCCTGGTATATCAAGAGGAGTTAGCCAGTTCCCAACAGGGTTACAAAGTGTAGGATGGCACTCCGACCCCTACGCCATGCTGACTACCCCACATTCGCAGAAGTGAAAAGCGCCACCATACGAAGAATTCCCTCCATCAGTATGGATGGATAAATAATAAATAAAAATATACCAGGATGGATAAATAATTGTATTACATTTATACCCCTCAGGGGAACTGTTAACTTTCCTGATATTTGAATCCCTTGTTGGAAGTATATGTATATGTAAACCATGAAATTGAGATTTATTATTGGAAGTGGGACTGTTGAAGAACTGAAAAATCGAAACGGCCGTGTCCCCTTCTATTTCTTCTGGTACCAGCATTGGACTTCAATGGTTTATGAACAAACTGTGAATGACTTAGCTGTCTGAGCCGGGAGAGCAGCCCGGGGTCACCCGAAGGGGAAAAGCCCCCCAGCGAGGGCTGCGAACAGCTCACCTTCCCCAAGGCCACGGAGGGGTCCCCGTGGAGGGCCCTCTCTACGCAGACTGCGGCTTCGGTGTTGCAGGCGGTGTTCTCTGGAAGCCCGTGGAGGGCGGAGAGGTAGATGTCAGCCAGTTCTTCCGGGCTGAGGACTTTCTTGAAGAACTGCAACGGAAGGGGAGAGAAAAGGGTGGCTGGAGCAGGAAGCTCCCCGGAGGCCTGCAGAGGGCCGGCATAGCAGGATCTCCCAGGCCAGTGGGATCAGGATCCCCTCTCCTCGCCTGGAAATCTCGCCAGGCACAGAACCCGCTTTGCAAACAGGGGACCAAGTGGAAGGTGGCAGGGATGCGGGGGACCTGTCCTGGATTTTGGCCAACAAGGCCCAGAATCACAGCCCCTGCCAGATCACGCCGGGCACTGGTCCTGGTTTGCAAACCACGCTCTCTTCCTGGGGTCTGCCACACTTCTGGGGAGGGGGTAGTTACCGTGGCGATGATGCCAGCGTTCTCCAAGGAGTCCTCGCTGTTGCCAACTTCCTCCTCTCGCTCTCGCTCTCTCTCCAGAAATTGAGCCATGATGTCTTGCTCCATCTTGCTGTGACCTGGGAGATGCACAGACCACCCTGAGCCTAGCTGGAAGCCACCGGAAGCTCTGCTCCTGGCAGCGCCAAGGAGGGCTTGCGGGCTTCCCCGGCGCACCCCTTCGTCCACAGAAGGGCACTCCGCAGTAAGCCAAGCTCCCAGAGCTCCCTTCTCTCCACAAAGGATCAGGGAAGAGCCTCGTCCAAGAGCCTTGAAACAGAAAGATCTCTGGTCATTTATGCACGGGTACGTTCGCTCATGTTCGCCCCCGGTCTGTCTCAGTTGTTCCTTGGAGTTACGCAGGTGTTTTCCCTCCATTAGAGATGACCTCGCTGCCAGCCCTCACAAATCCCGGGACTTCCCGTCCCTCTGTTTACCTAATTCTTCCCTCTCCCCTGAGCTCAGCCCAGGTGAAATCCCCATGCATAGGTCAAGCAAGCTTGGTTTCTCTCACAGCCAATTACAAAGCAGCATGTCCAGAGGCGGGGATTCAAATGCTTCCCGCTTCCTCCTCGGAGCTCTTTCTGAGCAGAAGAAAGAATTTTTAAAACCGAGGCTTGGACTCCCCCCCCCCCCCGATTGCTCTGTTTTTTTTTTTTTTTTAATCTTAAAAAGATTTTTTAGGCAGCAATTGGGTTTTTTTGGGAGGGCGGGGGGGGACTTTTCTCTCACAGTCAGCATTACAAGTAAGCCAATTGCAAAGCAGCATTTAAAGAGACTGGACTCGATTTGAGCCTGGAGGATGCTGGTGCAGAGATTCCCAACAGGACTGTGTGGGTCCAGCCAACAACGAGCCTCAGGCAAAACTCCTCCGCATAAATGACCTAGGACTACCAGTCAGGGTGACTTCCAGGTTTCGGAGACCCCTGGCCCCCCTACCCTGGTCCACTCTTTGTCCCCCCCCAAATTCCCCACAGGACTGTGCCCACCCGCGAACTCTCCCACAACCTCCATCCGACATCACTGGGTGCAGCTCGGAGTGCCACGTCCACCAGGAAGGCTGATGCCTTTCGCTCGACCCATGTGCCCTTCCCCAGCAGTGCCGGGCAGGGGACCAGCGGGCAGGGGAAGGGGCTGAGCCCCAGCCTCGGAGGAGAGGAGTGAGGAGGGAGTCAGTAGCAGTGAGCCCCCCCTGCCAGAATCCATGGGCCCTGGCCACTGCCCCCCCTCAGGGGATGCTGACGCCGGCCCTGCTACAAGGATGCACAGGAATCAGGATGGCCTCATGCGGCAGTGGGTGAAACCGCAGCGAAGAAGCGTTGGTGAAAGAGGAAGGATTTGTATTCAGGCCCCGAGACTCAGAAGAGGGGGAGCAGCTGGGGAGGAGGATTCTCTCACCCTGACACCGGGCAGCCAAGCCGTACAGGTGGCCGAGGCCTTTGGCTGCCCAATGTGCCACCATCTTGCTGCTGTCAAAGATGCACAGTGTCAAGCACCCAACGAGCTGTCCCATCACTGGGAAGTCGGACGTGGCCTGAAAGGGAGGGGAGGAAACCAGATTACCAACGGGAGGAGGAGGGACACAGGAATGACACCCCCGCGGCGAGGTGCAGCTGGTGCAGCTTCCACCGTGCTGATGTGTACAACCCCCCCTCACCCCACCCTTGGACAACCCCCCTGGCTTCTTACAGGCTGTCTGTGAGTGGAGGGGGGGGCTGGATCCTGCAGAGGCCGGGAGACCCAGAAACCCCCAATCCCTGTCAGAGAGACCTGGCAGGGCCAGGAAGGGAAGGCAGCTCCACCCTCACCTCTGCCCTCTACCCTTCCCGACAACTACAGCAGAGTTGCTTCTACACCAGGGTGGTTTTTTGTGGCTGGGGCTGCCCTGGGGGTGGGGGTGGGTAAGGGATTTGACTTTCTTAAGCAAAAGCCCCTCCCCAGAAGAGAGGTTATTGGCCCCAGCATGAGGAAAGACTGTCCTTGCTCCAGCACCCAGGTCAGGGCTGACACTCATTTTAGGGACAGGGCATTGCTAGGAACAGATCCCCGACCCCCGTACCATGGGCCCACTCCTTATCAAGGGCCTGGAGGGCAGCTGGTAGCTCTGATCCCCTTCTCCTACCTCACTAGGTTTGCCAACCTCCAGGTACTAGCTGGAGATCTCCTGCTATTACAACTGATCTCCAGCCAATAGAGATCCGTTCACCTGGAGGAAAGGGCCGCTTTGGCAATTGGACTCTATGGAATCGAAGTCCCTCCCCTTCCCAAACCCCGCCCCCTCAGGCTCTGCCCCAAAAACCTCCCGCCGGTGGCGAAGAGGGACCTGGCAACCCTAGACCTCACATCCCTGCCCTTCATTCCAGCGGCGTGACTGTGCGGGTGAAGATGCCACCCTGAGACCAGAGTACGGACAGAGAAGGCGCGTGGGGTGGGGATCCCATCCCGCGTTCGGCCAGCAGCAGACTGCTGGCCCAGAAGCCAGAGTCACGGGCTGAAAGACACGCAGGGGCATGCAGCGTGCAACTCACTTGGTAGCCACACCGAAATCGCAGGGCGCTGCAGATCCTGGCGAGCACTTCAGTTGCCCTCTTCCTCTGAAGGGTGTTTCGCGGCGTTGTCCACAGGATCAGGACCTGAGAAGGGGAAAACAGGGCTCCGTGATGCAAACCCAAAGAGCGCTTCTCCTGACCTGCATGCAAAGGCTCTGAGTGATGAGGAAAGTTCTTTCTCTGCTGGGACCCCTGCCTGGAGCTTTGCTGCTGGCCAGACAAGGCCACGCAGGGCTAGGTGGACCAGTGGGTTGGGGGGAAAGTGGGTGTTCCTACAGCCCTGGCTACATGGTCGTCTTGCCCCGAGGAACCTGCAGCGCTCGGGTTGAGGCAGGGCTGGACTGTTTGCAAGGTCTTCCCTTCCTCTCTTCACCATGTCTCCACTTCCTTCCCCTCTTCTACTGAGTGGTCACCTTGTCTTTTTCTCACAAGGTCAGATCAACGGATCGGGCTCATTTCAGTTCAGCCATGGGGTTGGTGCCTTCCTCGCTTGCCCTCGGCTTGCCTGCTGAGGCGCCAGAAGGCCCTCGTTTTCATCCCGCGCCTTTCCCCTGGCTGCAGCGTCTCTCCTCAGGCACGCCTTCTCCAGCTGCCCCTGCTCCATGTGCGCCCCGACTCACCTGGACGACCTGGACGAGCAGATCCGAGGGGAAAAATCGGAAGCTGTCCTCGGTGGCGGGCTTGCAGAGGATCTCAACCTGCTCCAGGAAGAGCATCTTCTGAGCCATGTCCTGAAGGCCAACCAAGGAAAGCAGGAAATCACCAGGAGAAAAGGGGCCAAAGAGGAGAAGGGAGGGAAATGCGAGAACCGATGAAGCTGCCTCCTCCTATCAAATGTGACCAGGGGGCAATCGAGTCTCTTAACCTGGGGGTGTGGCCTGGGGACCCTGTAAGCCTCTGACAAGTTTTTATATTTTGTATGTGCTGAATGTTTGGCTTCTTCAAGAAGGGAGCCTTGAGAGGAGGTTTGTCAGGGGAGCTATCAGAGTAGCCTTGCAAACCTGATCAGGAGGGCTTTAAACTAAATCCTACGGGGGAGCGAGACCACAACTTAAAGACTTGTATGCTGACAATATGTGGAGACAAGAACAATAAAGATTTGCAGGGAGTGGCATGTATGCAAAAAAGCATAAACTCAGAGGTAAGCAAAGAAACGAAAACCACGGGGCACAGAAACCACGGATTCCGATGTCTGTACACTAATCCGCAGAGTATGGGAAACAAGCAGGAAGAACTCGAAGCCCTAATACAAGAAGGGGATTTTGACCTAATAGTAATTTCTGAAACTTGGTGGGATGCATGCCACTCATGATTGGAATATTAAGATTGAGGGGTACAACTTGTTTAAAAGGGATAGACAGATAAGGAAGGGGGGAGGAGTAGCACTGTGTGTTGAGGTCTTGGGCTGCATCAACAGGAGTATAGTGTCCAGATCACGCAAAGTGATGGTATCGCTTTACTCCGCTCTGGTTAGACCTCAACTAGAGTACTGTGTCCAGTTTTGGGCACCACAATTTTAAAAAGATGTAGACAAGCTGAAAAGTGTCCAGAGGAGGGCAACAAAGATGGTGAGGGGTCTGGAGACCAAGTCCTATGAGGAAAGGTTGAAGGAGCTGGGTATGTTTAGCCTGAAGAGAAGAAGACTGAGAGGGGATATGATAACCATGTTCAAGTACTTGAGGGGCTGTCATATGGAGGATGGTGCCGAGTTGTTTTCTGTTGCCCAAGAAGGTCGGACCAGAACCAACAAGTTGAAATTAAATCAAAAGAGTTTCCGTCTAGACATTAGGAAGAATTTTCTAACAGTTAGAGCGGTTCCGCAGAAGAACAGGCTTCCTCGGGAGGTGGTAAGCGCCCCTTCCCTGGAGGTTTTTAAGAAGAGGTTAGATGGCCATCTGTCAGCAATGCTGATTCTGTGACCTTAAGCAGATGATGAGAGGAAGGGCATCTTGGTAATCTTCTGGTCACTAGGGGTGTGGGGGGGGGAGGTAGTTGTGCAATTCCTGCATTCTGCAGGGGGTTGGACTTGATGGCCCTGGTGGTCCCTTCCAACTCTATGATTCTATGATTCGATGAGTCCACTCCGGCCTCTCTCGGTCTTAGCCAGAGAAAGACCTCCTTCAGAGACTTGCCAGTGTTTCAGAAGGGGCTCCTGGGAATGAACCGGGGAGCTGTGCTATGCCGCTGGACCAGCGCTTGATTTGGAGCTTCTCTGCCTCGCCAAAGAGCCAAGGGATCGACCTGACACCTTTCCGAACTGTCTGGCAGGATCGGATCACCGCATCTCAAATCCGGATTTTGGGAAGCTCTCGAGTAGGAGCTGAAGATGAGGTCCAGAAGGTAGATGAACTTGAGGGAAGACCACCCATCCCAGCACAAGCCTGGAGAGGAAGCCCTGGATGTCTGCCAGAAAACTCCCCCACATCTTGGGGTCCTGAGGTACGTTTCTGAGAGGAACTCAGAAACGTTTCTCTCCCCGATTCCTGGCTCCTTCTTTCAGCAGGCGACCAGCCCTGCTTGGGGAAAGGAGTCTTTGAGACTCACAGTCCAGAAGGTTCCAAGATACCTGGAGAAAGCCCAAGAATGTGCAACCAATGGGAACAATGGAAATCAAGTTGACTTCTTCACAGAGGATAAAAGAGAATTGGTACAAGATTTTCTTTAGATGGTATTTTTCGCCCAGGGAACTCAAGAAGATGTATAATATGTCCCAAGCCAAATGTTGGAAATGTTCAGATGCGGAAGGAACTTTCTATCACCAATGGTGGACTTGTCACAAAAGTCAAAACTTTTGGGGTGTGGTTCATTTGGAACTCCAGAAAATGTTCCGGGAGAAGTATGAATGAGATCCTAAACATATGTTGCTGGGAATGTTTCCCTCCCAACTAAATTCAAATTAGAACGAACTTTTTCAATATGCAATTTCCGCTGCCAGAATTGTATTTGCGAGATATTGGAAATCCAACATAACTCCTGAGTGGATTGACAAACTTTTTGACTTTGTGTCAATGGCTAAGCTAACACAACTGGTGAATCAGAAGTCAATTGAAGAGTTCAAGTTCACACAGCAACCTTTTTACATTTACTATTCTAACAATTCATAAACATTTCTAGAAGGTAGAGAGTATTTTTAGTGAGAGCAGATGTTGATGTCTTAAGAGTATGTAATGCTTAAATTTCTTGGAAAAGTTTGCTATTTAAATGTTTTATAACCATGTTAGCATTCTAGAAGGTAGCCAATCAATTAATCCATTGAAATATTTAGAAGTTGAAATGTTTAAGTAACTAGAAAGATTTTAAAGTTGTCTTAGGCTACAGTATATGAATTGAAACTTGGATAAATCTGTTATTTTTTACTTTTTTATTAATAAAGTTTTGCTAAGGCTCAGAAAACACAATTTGTTTTATCTTGCCTTTTCCCCTATCCCTCCTTTTCTGTATCCCTAAGTTTTGTGTGTTTTTTTTTAAAAAAAAGTTTTAAAAAAAGAATGTGCATACCTGTTGGGTGTTCCGAAGAAAGGCGCGGACAAAGCTCAGGGCCTCTGTCTTCCTCACCCGATGTCCAACTCCTGCAAAGGAAATGCCTTGTTCAGGGGATGACAAAAGGGTTTCTCATACAGACCCCAAACAGCTATGTATCTTAGCAGCAAGGGAAGAAGGGAAAAAGAAAAAAAGGCTCCCGTCCCTGCCGGAAACTCCAAAGGGCTCTCCAGATGCAAACAGCCAGGGTCTCTCTCTCACTCCCCACCCCCCACCGTCGTTTGACTTCTCCTGGCCTTCCACCCCTTGAACAGTCAAGGCTTCCACCCAAGAAGTCTGGGGATTGTCGCCTGGGGAGGGGGCCTCGAGAACCCAGCTCCCGGAACCGAACTTCTTAATGGCTGAATGGCACATGATGTGGGAGGTCCACGAGGCTCAACGGAAGAGAAAGCGAACCTTGAAAAGCAGCTGGGGAAGACCATTGTGCTACGGAGGGGCCTTTTAACCCACCCCCAGGTTGTTTTCCAGACAGAAAACCCACCCCCAGGTTGTTTTCCAGACACATACACACAAATGACTGAGTTGTTATAAGCCCCGTTGGAGAAAGGCCGGCTCCTCTATCGGCCCTCTTTTTCTCTGGAGTAGACCAAAGAGCAGTACAGGAAATTCAGTTTCTCTTGAGGAACTGGTGCAGAGGAAAAGAGAGAACACTCCCTCTTCCCCCACTCTTGCCCCAGTGCAAATCGGCCGCCTTTGAAAGGTTCAAGAGATGCAGGGAGTTCTCCCACGGAGCACACCCTTTGTACCGAAGGGCGGCATGGCGGGATGTCTTCTGGACTCTGGGAGGGGCAGGCAGTGTGCAGGGGGGGTCTTCACGGCACCGGGCTGTTTGGCCCCTACTTGAGTCAGGAGGTTCCTGGTTCCCTGGCCAAGGAGGAACAATCCAGAACCAGCACCAAGCAAATGCCACCCGGACCCTGGGGCCTTTCCTGCCACACAGAGAGACTCTTTCAGTCAACAGATCACGAGGGGGAGCCGTGTTAGTCTGCCTGTAGCAGCAGAAAAGAGCAAGAGTCCAGTGGCGCCTTAAACAGCAACCAAGGTTCTGGCAGGGTAGGAGCTTTTGCCAGTCACAGCTGAAGAAATGAGTTGGGAAGGGATCCGAAGAAGCGAGCTGTGACTCACGAAAGCTCATAACCCTGCCAGAAATGTGGTTAGTCTTTAAGTTGCTACTGGACTCTGGCTCTTTTCTTTCGGTCAATGTTTTGGCCCTGGCTGCAGAGCCCCTCCTAGCGTGGCATCTGCAGCCGAGCACGGGTCTGCCTCCCTCCATTCTCTGGACTTTGGCACTGGATCTTGATCAGATTTATTTTTTAGATAATATATCGTGAATCACACAATCGGATAGGCATTAACATTTACGTAAAACCGACTGATAAAAATTCTGTACTTCCCTTGACATCACATCATCCTCAACATTGGATTAGAAATATTCCTTAGGGACAATTTCTGCGTTTGAAACGGAACTGCACAAATAATGAGGATTTTGACAGAGAGGCAGAGTAAATGTCTACACAATTTTTTCGTAGAAGCTTTCCACAATAATATTGTTAAACAAGCTCTTAAGCAAACAGTGGCCACTTCCAAGCATCAACTGTTGATTTGTTTGCTCTTTACATCATAACCATTTGTCTTTTGGCATTAGCACTATAATCAGAAAACGTTGGCACATTGCTGCTTCTTTAACCAGGATGTGAAAATAAACCGTTGGTTGGATATAAGAGGACAGCTTCATTGAAGGATAGATTAGTACATGCTGACATTTTAAAAAAACCTACCTGAGATTTCTTTTACGAGAGGTTTCTTAAAAATGTGTCCTATCTGCCCCTTGCCACGTGAGGTCAGAGATTTCATATGGCAGAAAACCAAGTTCAAAATAGGTTTAAGGGATTTTTGCAATTGCAATGCCAAACAGGTGGTGTATGTTATTATATGTAAATACACTCTTTTGTACGTGGGACGAGCTTTGAGAACAATAAAAACTCACATTTTAGAACATAAATCTGGAATTAGAAATAGAAACATGGAATCTCCGTCAGTGCAGCATTTTATTGAAAACAAATTACTCTGAGAATGATTTTCAATTTTTTGTTGCAGAAAATTCACCATCTTTTGATTATTCTAATATTCAGAAGAAATTACTTCCACAGGAATGTAGATTGATTTACACTTTGAATAGTTTGAACCCAGTATAGATGCCGATTGCACAGTTGGCTGTTGCCACTTTCTTACCACCTTCCCACAAGCCTGGAGGCAGGGGGTGTTTGCAGCCTGGGCTTTGCTCAGCCCCAGGAGGGGGTGGATAGGGTGGGGGGCTCACCTTCAACAGAGGCCGAAGAGGCCCATGAAGAAGTCACCACTTCCGGGGGCTCCTGATCTTCTGCGGCTGGTCTTCTTGGCCGCCCCGGTTTCTCAGCCCAGGCATGTATGGGGAAAGGATTGGGGGGCTCTTTTTCATCCGGCATGCCTGGGAAAGGCAGGAAAGGAGGGGTCAGGAAGGGTCAGGAAGACAGAAGATACATGGGTGCTCACTCAGGCAGACTGAAACGCCCCTCCCTGCAGAGCTCAGTTTCATCCACCCACCCACCCACCCACCCCCATCCTCCAAAGAGCTCAGGGTGACGGACGTCATCCTCACTGTCCCACTTCAGTCCTCAAAACAGCCCCCTCCAGGTGGCCAGGATGAGATCAAGAGTGATTGCCCCAAAGACACTCTGCACATGTCCTGGAAGAACAGAGATTGGTGCCCAGGTCACCTGCGACGGGTCTGTGCGTTTCAGTGCATATGCTCTTAGAATGGACCCCTTCCTGAGATGGAATATGTTATCTTATTCAGCACGACACCTAATCCGCAGGACTCAAATGCAACATTTTATTGAAAACAAATCACTCTGAGAATGATTTTCAGTTTTTTGTTGCAGAAAATTCACCATCTCTTGATTATTCTAATATTCAGAAGAAATTACTTCCACAGGAATGCAAATTGATTGACACTTTGAATACTTTGAACCCAGCTGGTCTCAATTCTGACATTTATCTTTTGTGTTTTACATGAATCATAGAATCATAGCGTTGGAAGGGACCACCAGGGCTATCAAGTCCAACCCCCTGCACAATGCAGGAAATTCACAACTACCTCCCCCCTCCACACCCCTAGTGACCAGAAGATGGCCAAGATGCCTTCCCTCTCATCATCTGCCTAAGGTCACAGAATAATATTCTTGCAAATTTCACAGTGATATTCACCAGAGAAAGTAGCCTAGGTATGGACTTTGTTAGACCATAGGATTGTTGATATTATAGATAGCATCATTTCTGTTGTATAGGTGATGGGGTTATATTGTGATAGACATTTGTAAACTAGTAATATTAAGCCTTATTTGAATGCAATACATTTTAAGTGGTTTTTGTTATCCTATACTGAGTTCTACAAACTTGACTGAATATAGAGGTGTGATTTTCTAGCAGTACCTGGAGGTTGGCAACCCTAGCTAAGTGGCATAGCAAAACGCCATGATCCAGAACTGAAACACCCCTCCCAAATCAAGCTTGTGTAGGGTACAATAGAGATCCTACATCTACCCCATTCCAGAGCTAGGAATCCAAGTAGGCTGCATCAACCCCACCTATTGTTGACAGTAGGCTAATGGCCCGATCATTTATAGGATTGTTCTTGGGCCCTTTAGGATGCAGAGCCAACTGTAAAATGGCTGCCACAGGAGGCAGAGCCAACCCTAACATGTTAGGGAGCAAGGTGATGCATAACTGTAATAGCAAACCTTCATCGTTTCAGGCCGAGCTCTGCTTAGAAGGATGCCTTATAAAATTATATCATTTAAAAGTATTTTCTTGCATACACACACAAGAATGCAGTTGATGCCAAAGCAGCCTTTTGAATATCTGCACAGCCTGCAAAGGCCGGAAACTCAATGACTTTTTAAGATATGGAGACTTAATAAAAAAGGAAGGTCAAATAAAATCCTTTGACGATTTAAGAGAAGAAAATTTTCAAATACCATGGTTGGCATATCACCAAGTAATACATGGGCTAAAATCTGACTATCAAATAATTTGATGAAGTTTGAGGAAATAATAACAAAATCACAAGATCACTTATTGTCTAAAATGTACAAAATGGTACTGGTTACAGAGACCTCTGATGAACAAGTCAAGACATGTATGGTCAAATGGATGCAGAATCTTGGTGAAATGATTCCAATGACTGAGAGGGAGAAACGATGGAAATCTGGAATAAATTTTTCAAAATCTCAGGACGTCTGAGAAAATTGGTATAAAATGTTCTATCGTTGGTACCTCGCACCAAAAGACTTACAAAAAATGTATACATCCAAACAAGCGAACTGCTGGAAATGTTCTGAAATTGAAGGAACCTTTTTTCATCAATGGACGACATGTAAAAAAGCCAAGAGATATTGGAAGCAAATACATGATGAAATCACGACCTTACTTCAGACGAACTACGATTTAAATCCCAAATTTATGCTTTTAGGGATGATCCCTACTCAACTACAAACGATTCAAACAGAACTTTTTCAATATGCAACTACCGCGGCTAGGGTCCTATATGCCAGATATTTGGAAGAACAAAGAGATACCCAGTTTGACTGAATGGATTACAAAAATGATGGAATTTGCTACTATGGCGAAGCTTACTGATCAAATACAAGATAGACAACATGAAGAACATTAAAAGAAATGGCAATCTTTTTATAATAAATATGGTTGAAAATGATATTTCAGTTTGATACATAATAAATAAGATATGTGTAGGGATTGGATTAATGTGATGTGATTCAATTTAGTGATTATGACTTATTATGACAGATAGTATATTTCATTTCAATACTGGGTTTAACAAAGTGATAGACATGACATATGATTTACAAGATGATGAATAATTATTATGGTAGATAATGATATTTTAGTTTGTTATACAATCAATAAGAAATGTGTAGTTGATTTAATCTTGTGACACTTAATCTACAATACAATAAACTCTATATCTGATCCTAGGTATAATATGGTATATTAAGAAAGGGTTGCAAGTTACAAACAAGATGTAATACCTTTTTTCTTTTTTCTTATCCCTTTTCTTCTTCTTTTTGTATCCTAAAAATAAATAGAAAATTAATTAAAAAAATGAACATCTGCACAGCCCATCAGATCTCCACTGGCCAATTAAATGCTCTGATGGACACCCCCCCCCCACTTGGCCTCACCCACTTTCTAAAAAACACTTGGTGGCCGCCAGAAAAGGTGTTAGCAGGCACCCTGGTACCCGCGGGCGCCACACTGAGGACCCCACATTGAGGACATAAACCTAAACTTAGCAGATTGTTAGCAGATTGCAGAATTCCCTTTTTCTCAGTGCGGAATTGTGAGCACCAGTTTGCATGTGCGTTCAAAGCCCCCATCTCAACCTCCCAGCAGCCACGCAGGACCAAAAAATTGAATCCCCCAGGCACAAAAAAACCATCCCGTCATTACCTGGTCAGATGTCCTCCTCTCTTCTTCTTCCGCTTTCCGGCGCTCTTCCTCTTTCCTCTGAAAGCACAGCGAGTTTCCATGGTCAGAAAATTTAATTTAAAACAAAACAAAACATGAAAGCAGAATATAAACACAGAATATAGAAGAAAAGAAAAAAGGTGGTATCATGACCGCAGAATAAAAAGAAAGAATATAACAGCCAGTATTATTATGAGTAATACGCACTGAAAGAGAAATCGTAACAATTATAAGTGTTACATAATACAATAATGATAATGTAGTAATAATATGCATAGAAGAGCCCCGTGGCACAGAGTAGTAAGCTGCAGTACTGCAGTCCAAGCTCTGCTCACGACCAGAGTTTGATCCCGATGACAGTTGGTTTTAGGTAGCCGGCTTTTTGAGATGTGGGAACGATTATTGCATGTTTCTAAATTGCAGGAATAATTCCTGAATCATTCATTTCAGTGAAGAAAGGGGCCAGCAGATGACTCCAGCATACCAAATTAGCTTTCAAAAGACTTACTGTTATTCATCCAGGCCCAGGGGCCTTACCTGATGGCATTTGCTTAATTAAGGGGCCCACTACCTCGGGGAGAACCGTCTGCCATAGGGCAGTCTGTGGGGGCTCAACCAAAACCCAAGCAGCATCGAGTACAGAGGGGTGAAATGGTGTTCCCATGTCACGGGACCGATGCATGATGGAATACTACTCTCCACCGACAGGTCTGTGACTCATTATTATTAACAGCAGAGATAAGAACCTTCCAATATTTACATAGAGCAAGCCAGCCTCAAGTCGCAGACCTGAGAGAACAAACTTGGTGAAACCAACACATCATAGAGTTGGAATCATAGAGTTGGACGGGACCACCAGGGTCATCTAGTCCAACCCCCTGCCCAATGCAGGAAATTAACAACTACCTCCCCCACATCCCCAGTGACCCCAACCCTCTCCCCGCCATGCAGGATCCCACAATCAAAGCACTCCCGACAGATGGCCATCCAGCCTCTGCTTAAAGACCTCCAAAGACGGGGACTCCACCACCCTCCGAGGCAGCGCATTCCACCGTCGCACAGCCCTCACTGTCAGAAAGTTCTTCCTAATGTTTACGTGGAATCGCTTTTCTCGTAGTTTAAATTCATTACTCGATGTCCTAGTCTCTGAAGCAACAAAGAACAAGCTAGTTCCCTCATCAACATGACATCCCTTCCAATATTTAAACATGGCTATCGTGTCTCCCCTCAACCTTCTCTTCTCCAAACTAAACAAACCCAACTCCCTAAGTCTCTCCTCATAGGGCATGGATTCCAGACCTTTGACCATTCTGGTCGCCCTCCTCTGGACACGCTCCAACTTGTCAACATCCTTCTTAAATTGGGAACCCAAAACTTGACACAGTATTCCAAGGGAGGTCTGACCAATGCAGACTACAGTGGTAGTATTACTTCCCTGGATCTAGACACAATACTCCTATTGATGCAGCCCAGAATAGCATTGGCCTTCTTAGCCGCCATATCACACTGTTGACTCGTGTTCAGTTTGTGGTCCACTAAGACTCCCAGATCTCTTTCACATGTACTGTTGTCAAGCCAACTCTCTCCCATCCTCTACTTGTGCCTTATGTCGTTTTTGCCTAGGTGAAGTACCTTACACTTGTCCTTATTGAAATCCATTTTATTACTTATGGCCCAGCTCTCCAGTCTATCAAGGTCATTCTGAACTCTGACCCTACCCTCCGGGGTACTGACTACCCAAAGCCCACAAAAAGCCTCTGCCCCCACCTTGAAGATGGGGGGAGATACCCCAACCGCAGGAGACGAAGCCACCAGCGTCTCCCTCCTTCCAGCTCCTGGGCAGTTGGAGGGTCTCGGAGCCCCGGCAGGGAACCATGGCAACCGGCATCAACACCTGGGCACCTAGAACCCTCCCTCCAACTGCCGCTTCCAGCAGGTTCTCTGGAAGGAGGGCCAAGGGACCCCTTCCTCCATCAATCCCCCCGCCCCTGGACCTGCCTGGCCACCTCCTCTCATGCCCCCCATGCCCCTGTCCCGACTAAATCTTCACAGCCCACAACTCCTGGCTGGTGGTTCCTTTTCACCTCCGTCGCATGGGTCTTTTTGAATAAACTTTTTCTTTCTTTTTCTCTTTTAACAGCAAACCCTCCCATGCCTTCCCATGCCTTCCTCAGGAACCTCCAAAACCTTTCCATGCCAGGAATGGGAATTTGAACCCGGGACTTCCAGATACAAGTGCAATGCTCTGAACCACTGCACCATACAGGTGTTCTGTGAGCAGGAGAGGAACCAGACGTGACAGCCAGGGTGGTGTAGCGATTGGAGTGTATGTGTAGGATCGGGGAGACCCAGGTTCGAATCCCCACCCTGCCACAGGTTATTGCTGACTAGGGTTGCCAACCTACAGGTTCTCGGGTAAGAAAGACTCACAAAGAACTGTAAAGTTGGCTGGCAATAAAGAGCAGCAGTAGGCTCAGCGTTCATGAAACAAAATAGAACACAAATCAGGTAAATCTCTGAATTACAAAATATATTCAAACAAAGCTCATAAGGAGCCAATATCCGTAAGCAAGGAGGATACAAGATTACAATATAACAATAAGTACAAAAGGTGAACAAGTGTCAAAAACAGCTGACAGCCAACAAAAGCTCAACACAGTTGTTCAGGAGCAGAATTTCTCACTCCAAAACACAAACGGCTGGGCTTGGCGCAGATTGCTTGGTGGTATCAGGCATAGGTGATCAAGGAAAAGCCTTCCCAGATATTCAGGGAGCTTTCGCCACGTGAAAAGTAGCTTCTTCAGCCAAACAAGCTTGAATTTTCTATATAATCAGCAATAGCTAATATGCTCCCCGGACGGGATGCTTCTCTCATGAAGCCTTACAATAAAGGTAAGAGGGAAGCAGCCCGTCCGGGGATGCTTCTCTCCGTAAAATCCATAAATGCATTTAATGGCCTTCAAAGACCAGCTTCTGCCCTAGATAGCAGCACCGGGTCATCTGCACACAGCAGAACTGGCATTTCGTGACCAGCCCATATAGGTGCACGAAGTGATCATTTTTGGAGGTAGGGGGTGGGGTGGTTGACATCAAGGATAAAAAGCCGAGGGGCTAAGAGACAGCCTTGCTTAACGCCTTTCCTCAGCGAACTGGTGCTGCTGGGTTCTCCTACAGTTTCAAAATCAACCACAGGAGCCTTTTATCTAACGCTGCGTCAGCCAGCTTAGCCCAGAGACGGGATCTCGGACCAGAGTCAAAGGCAGCCCTAAGATCCATGAATGCCACGTCAAGACGGCCTCCTGGGAAAGAGGAATATCTGTCAGCTAGTTGTAGGGTTGCCAGCACCCGCTTCACCATCAGTGGGAGGATTTGGGGTGGAGCCTGAGAAGGGTAGGGTTTGGGGAGGGGAAAAGGCTTCAATGCCATAGAGCCGAAGGGGCCATTTTCTCCAGGTGAACTGATCTCTATAGGCTGAAGATCAGTTGTAATAGTAGGAGATCTCCTGAAGGTTTGCAGAACTCAGTGTAGGATAACAAAAACCATTTACAATATATTGCATTCAAATAATTCTTAATATTACTAGTTCACAAATCCCTATCACAATATAACCCCATCCCTTCACCTATACATCAGAAAGGATCCTATCTATAATATCAACAATCCTATGGTCTAATGAAATCCATAAACCATCTTCATTTTGTGCTTTAAACTTCCTTGTAGGCAAAAGGCAAAGTCAATTCTTCCCGTTGACCAGCCGTTCTCACAGCAGAGTTCGCTGAAAGCTGAAGCACTAATATTCACAGTGATATTCACCAGAGAAAGTAGCCTAGGTATGGCCTCTGATAGACCATAGGATTGTTGATATTATAGATAGCATCATTTCGGAAGTATAGATGAAGTGATGGGTGTGATTTTCAAGCAGTACCTGGAGGTTGGCAACCCTAGCATAGCAAAAGGCCATGATCCAGAACTGAAACACCCCTCCTAAATCAGGCTTGTTTAGGGTACAATAGAGATCCTACATCTACCCAATTCCAGAGCTTGGAATACAAGAAGGCTGCATAAGCCTCACCGATTGTTGACAGTAGGCTAATGGCCCGATCATTTATAGGATTGTTCTTGGGCCCTTTAAGACACAGAGCCAACTGTAAAATGGCTGCCACAGGAGGCAGAGCCAACCCTAACATGTTAGGGAGCAAGGTGGTGCATAACTGTAATAGCAAACCTTCATCGTTTCAGGACGAGCTCTGCTTAGAAGGATGCCTTATAAAATTATATCATTTAAAAGTATTTTCTTGCATACACATGAAAGAATGCAGTTGATGCCAAAGCAGCCTTTTGAATACCTGCACAGCCCATCAGATCTCCACTGGCCAATTAAATGCTCTGATGGACAACCCTCCCCCCACTTGGCCTCGCCCACTTTCTAAAAAACACTTGGTGGGCGCCAGAAAAGGTGTTAGCAGGCACCCTGGTACCCGCGGGCGCCACACTGAGGACCCCACATTGAGGACATAAACCTAAACTGAGCAGATTGTTAGCAGATTGCAGAATTCCCTTTTTCTCAGTGCGGAATTGTGAGCACCAGTTTGCGTGTGCGCTCAAAGCCCCCCATCTCAACGTCCCAGCAGCCACGCATGACCAAGAAATGCCATCCCCCAGGCACCAAAAAAACCATCCCCTCATTACCTGGTCAGATGTCTTCCTCTCTTCTTCTTCGGCGGTCTTCCTCTTTCCTCTGAAAGCACAGCAAGTTTCCATGGTCAGAAAATGTAATTTTTTTAAAAAAAAAACATAAAAGCAGAATATAAACACAAAATATAGAAGAAAAGAAAAAAGGTGGTATCATGACCCCAGAATAAAAAGAAAGGATATAGCAAGAACAGTATTATTATGAGTAATATGTACTGAAAGAGAAATCGTAACAATTATAAGTTTTGCTTAATACAATAATGATAATGTAGTAATAATATGCATAGAAGAGCCCCGTGGCGCATAGTGTTAAGCTGCAGTACTGCAGTCCACGTTCAGCTCACGACCAGAGTTTGATCCTGACGGCAGTTGGTTTCAGGTAGCCGGCTTTTTGAGATGCGGGAACGATTATTGCATGTTTCTAAACTGCGGGAATAATTCCTGAATCATTAATTTCAGAGAAGAGAGGGGCCAGCAGATGACTCCAGCATACCAAACTAGCTTTCAAAAGACTTACTGGTATTCATCCAGGCCCAGGGGCCTTACCTGATGGCATTTGCTTAATTAAGGGGCCCATTACCTCCAAGAGAACCGGCTGCCATAGGGCAGTCTGTGGGGGCTCAACCAAAACCCAAGCAGCATCGAGTACAGAGGGGTGACTTCTGGCCCAAGGGGAAGTCAATACAGCTGCTGTCTGAGGAACAGACACCCCACCCTCAGGTCCAAAAGGGCAGTCGAAGGCCCAGGAGGAGGAAGAAGAAGTTTTGGTTTTTACATGCCGACTTTCTCTACCACTTAAGGAAGAATCAAACCGGCTTACAATCACCTTCCCTTCCCCTCCCTGGGATGTGGGCGGGGCTGAGAGAGCTCTAAGAGAGCTGTGAATAGCCCAAGGTGTAATGCCTGTAATCATTATTATTGTATGCTTATGTGTTCAGTTTGCATAATTGCTCTTCTGGAAAAGCTAGGCCTAAAGTATAAAAGCAGGTTTGGAATACTGTGTATTCATAATGCACACATGGAAGCTTTGGGAAGGTTGGCATCGGGGGGCCATGAATCAGCCAGCTCACGCGGTCTGTGGCTGAGACAGGCTTTCACCAGTAAGCAGCGTCTCTTCGGAATTACCTTTCCGTTGAGGAATGTGGTATCTAGTTACTTCCAAGATCACAAGACCTAGAGCTGCCGAGAAACAACGTCAGGCAAAATCTATAGGACAGTCTAATCAAAGTAAAGTATATCCCTAAAGTGTGATTGGGACTTTTCTATGTCAATCTGCTTGTCAGCAGCCATGGGCCTGCCCCATGCAAAGGCATAAATGATACTGACTTTCCTTTGTACCCTGCATCTTAATTGTGGGCTATTTCACCCCAGCTCTGTTGTTTAGCTAAATAAAGAACTGATTGTAACCTCCTCCTAATTGTCTTTATTGGACTCTATGAGACATTAGGCTTTTCAAAGGTCACCCAGCAAACTTCACGTGGAGGAGTGGGGAAACAAACCCTGTTCTCCAGATCAGAGTCCACCGCTCAAGACCACTGCTTTTAACCACTACACCATGCTGGCTCTCAAGGAGGGGGGGTTGGGGGCCCCGTGGCCAGACCGTGAGCCCCACAAAGAGGAATGTCCCCAGGACACAAAGGTTGTCCCCTGGGGAGAGAAAGGGCCCCGCAAAGCAAACACAAAGCCTCCGAAAGGGTCCCCAGGCCTCTGCCCTCACCTTGAAGATGGGGGGAGATACCCCAACCGCAGGAGACGAAGCCACCAGCGTCTCCCTCCTTCCAGCTCCTGGGCGGTTGGAGGGTCTCGGAGCCCCGGCAGGGAACCATGGCAACCGGCATCAACACCTGGGCACCTAGAACCCCCCCTCCAACTGCCGCCTCCAGCAGGTTCTCTGGAAGGAGGGCCAAGGGACCCCTTCCTCCATCAATCCCCCCGCCCCTGGACCTGCCTGGCCGCCTCCTCTCATGCCCCCCACGCCCCTGTCCCGACTAAATCTTCACAGCCCACAACTCCTGGCTGGTGGTTCCTTTTCACCTCCCTCGCATGGGTCTTTTTGAATAAACATTTTCTTTCTTTTTCTCATTAAAAAGCAAACCCTCCCATGCCTTCCCATGCCTTCCTCAGGAACCTCCAAAACCTTTCCATGCCAGGAATGGGAATTTGAACCCGGGACTTCCAGATACAAGTGCAATGCTCTGAACCATTGCACCATACAGGTGTTCTGGGAGCAGGAGAGGAACCAGACGTGACAGCCAGGGTGGTGTAGCGATTGGAGTGTCTGTGTAGGATCGGGGAGACCCAGGTTCGAATCCCCACCCTGCCACAAAAACGTGCCGGGTGACCTTGGGCCGCTCACGCAATCTCAGCCTATCCTACCTCACAGGGTTGTTCTGGGGATGACATGGAGTAGAGGAGAATCATAGAATCATAGAGTTGGAAGGGACCACCAGGGTCCAACCCCCTGCGCAATGCATGGCATTCACAACTACCTCCCCCTGAAGTGCCCCAAATAAAGGTATTTTACCTGTGTCACTAAAGACAGTACATGAACAGGTTCAGGTTTCCCCTTTGAGACGTAGATAAATGCGTGTCAAGAATCCCCCCCCTTCCTCTTTTTCCTCTTGCTCTCTATTCATTTAGTTTGCAGAAGCACACAAACCGTCCAAAGTTTGCAACATCCCAAAACAGGGCCGGCTTTCCTGGGCTTCGCTAGTTTGTTATCTTGGTAACGGGAACTTCACGTCTCAGCGAAAGAACTGGCTGAATGCAGAAATTGTTTGTTAAGAATGACAGTATGAAAAGAAAAAAAACAACCCAGAAAAGTATCCTTATTGTTAGAAGTCTATAAAGCTGGAGCAATTCTAAACAGCCATGTTTAGCAATCCTTTCTGCGGCGTGACTCTCTGGGGTCTCGGATGGAGAGATCTGATCCCAGCTTGTATGGTTTCCATTGGTACCATTAAGCGGCATAGCTGTAAAACTAACTCCTGATCTCCAGTGCGTTGTCCTTTGCTCTGACCTATCTGGATAGCATTTTTTTGCCCCCCCACACACATATACCCAGTGAGACCAGAAGATGGCCAAGATGCCTTCCTCCCTCTCATCCTCTGCCTAAGGTCCCAGAACCAGCATGGCTGACTGTGATGGGTGAGGGGCTGACGGGCCAAGCGTGGGCGCAGCCAGAGAGCTCTGAGGGACAGAGGAAGCGTTCAGAGCTGGGGGGAGAGGATGGCGCGGGAGCTGGCGGATGGTGCCAACGTCCAGGAATGACCACCAGAACCACGAGAGCTGATAGCAATGCAGTTGCTTATTGACAGTGCCATCCACCATCTCTCCGGACACAGACGCATGGAGTCCAACCCTGATCTCCACAATGCCTCCACCAGGCATCAGTGAGCAGTTCAGGCGGAGTCACCCTACCGGTGCCACACATCCCCTCAGCCTCTGGCCTCCGCGGCTTCTGGCCAGGGTCCCCAGGCCTCCGAGGGGCTTTGCAGGCCAGGACACCAGCCCAGGGGGACAGGGAGATCCCCTCCATCGAACTCTGCCTTGCCTATCCCCACAGAGGAGACGAGGAAGAAGCCAGACCAATGTGGTCCTCTGTGAACCTGAGGGGGGTTCTGTGAAAGCCACAGCCCTTCACACACACACACACACCCACGGCCTGTGGGGTTCGAGGCTGAGGGCCCATCCTCAGGTCCCCAAGGGGAGTGAGTCTCTGAGGGAGAGCTGTGGAGGATCCCAGCCCCTGAGGCGTAGGGGGAGAAGTCAGGGAGAGACCTGGAAGAGGGATTGTGGACCTGGCCCCAAACTCTCTCTGAGGGGAATGAGGAGAAAGAGGAGCCCAGACTCCCTTCGCTCCCGTGAGCTGGGCTGGGTCTGAGAGGCTGAGGAGAGGCTGAAGAACAGCTCGGAGGGACGGAAGGAAGCTTGAAACGAAGAACGGTGAAGAAAACCTCTCAGCTCTTTCTCTGAAGGACTCTGGCCTAGATGAATCTGACTCAGTTTCCCCTCCACAGTCTGCCTTTTCCTTGAAAACCCATCCCGGTGACTTCTGTTCAATGAACTTCCCTGTTTTGTCTCTCTGAGTTAAAAAGCCTCCTATTTCTCTCTGAGGGAAATACTGGTGTGGTGGGACTGGAGGAGAAGGACAATCATCTCCTCACAAATCCACTCAGGCCAGCGCTTTAGATTTCCTCAGCATATATGGCCGGGCTGAGTGAGCGGGATGTTGAAGTGGTGGAAAGGGGGGTTCATCCTTATAAAACCAGCATGGCTGACAGATGGCCATCTAACCTCTTCTTAAAAACCTCCAGGGAAGGGGAGCGTACCAAATACGTCGTGACCAAACAGACAAAGAGCTCAAGAAGAGTTCACTACTTTGCAGCTGCTCGCAGGGCAGCCAATCTACCAAGGGGGAACTGGACACCCAAACACCAAGAAAGGTGACATGTCGATCCCTTGAGGTCAGGGGTGGGGAACCTTTTTTCTGCCAAGGGCCATTTGGATATTGATAACATCATTCGCGGGCCGCGCATTCTGGCCCTGCCCCCTTGAACCCCCTCCATTGGCGCCACTTCCGCCCCCAGCCCTCTTGTAGTGCAAAGGAAATCCAATTCAAATCCTAACATGGAATATTGCTTTCTGGGCATTAGGGTTGCCAGCCTCCAGGTGGTAAAGATCCTATGCTGAAATGGTGGCTGGAGATCTCCCACTATTACAACTGATCAGCTGATAGAGATCAGTCCCCCTGGAGAACAGGGCCGCTTTGGCCATTGGACTCTATGGCACTGAACTCCCTCCCTTCCCCAAACCCCGCCCTCCTCAGGCTCTGCCCCAAAAACCTCCAGCTATTTCCCAGCCCCGGAGCTGGCAGCCATACTGGGCATCTAAGAGAACGGAGAACTCTTTGAACTCCTTCCTGGTTCAACCTGACATCAATTTGCCTCCAAGAAACCTGGTCCAAAGACCCACTGTCTGTAGACGGATTTACAATAGTGACCCTTTCAGCCACTCCAGGGAAAGGCAAAGGAAGGGCCAAGAGAGGCTCCTTATAGCAACCAGACTGCAGGGAACGGTCATCCCTCTGACAACCTGCCAACTCTGGGCACAGGCCGGCACAGTCCAACTAAGGAGAAAAACCCTCTTGAGGGTAAATGTCGATTGACCTACCTAGGGCACTAGACAAGGGACACGTGAAACCTGGTCCAGGATTGACCTCTGCTTAGCTTCCTGACTCCCGTGTTCCTTAAATGTATCCGTTTTGGTTGCAGGAGATGCTAGATGCTAGACTCGGGCCCTCAGGGGAAGTCTGATGGACTCATTTGTGCTTAGCACCCCCAGAGAAAGACTCTCCAGATGTGCTCCATCCCAGAACCTTTAAGGGTAGCAAATAAAACAGGAAAGGCTACCACCTATTACAGCTTCCATCTAAGCGAGACCTCTCCGTCCAGAATGGGCAACCCAAGGAGATGTCCCCGGGGAATATGCATACTGGTCTGAGCGCGAGGCGAGTACAGTAGATTTTATCATGATCTCATAACTCATGAAATGTACCTAGAGTGGGAATGGGCCGACCAACTGGTATTGAAGGGACAGCTCGAGGGACCGGTTCTAAGGGCTCAGGACTCAAACCCGTGTCCCTTCGCTTCAGGTGGCAAGCCTGATCTCCGGCAGAGGCTCCAACTGGGCGTTGGCTCTGTGGTCCTTCTGGCCCAAGGGGAAGTCAATACAGCTGCTGTCTGAGGAACAGACACCCCACCCTCTGGTCCAAAACGGCATTCGAAGGCCCAGGAGGAGGAAGAAGAAGTTTTGGGTTTTACATGCCGACTTTCTCTACCACTTAAGGAAGAATCAAGCCGGCTTACAATCACCTTCCCTTCCCCTCCCCACAACAGACACCCTGGGAGGTTGGTGGGGCTGAGAGAGCTCTAAGAGAGCTGTGAATAGCCCAAGGTCACCCAGCAAACTTCACGTGGAGGAGTGGGGAAACAAACCCTGTTCTCCAGATCAGAGTCCACCGCTCCAGACCACTGCTTTTAACCACTTCACCACGTTGGCTCGCAAGGAGGGGAGGTTGGGGGCCCCGTGGCCAGACCATGAGCCCTACAAAGAGGAGTGTCCCAAGGACACAAATGCTGTCCCCTGGGGAGAGAAAGGGCCCCCCAAAGCAAACACAAAGCCTCCGAAAGGGACCCCAGGCTTCTGCCCCCACCTTGAAGATGGGGGATGATACTCCAACCGCAGGAGACAAAACCACCAGAGTCTTCCTCCTTTTTGCTCCTAGGCAGTTTGAGGGTCTCAGAGCCCCGGCAGGGAACCATGGCAACCGGCATCAACACCTGGGCATCTAGTACCT
Source organism: Euleptes europaea (assembly GCF_029931775.1). Taxonomy (NCBI): domain Eukaryota; kingdom Metazoa; phylum Chordata; class Lepidosauria; order Squamata; family Sphaerodactylidae; genus Euleptes; species Euleptes europaea. The sequence continues at coordinate 40,687,161 of NC_079330.1, read as the reverse complement.
TCCCTCCCACTGCCGCCTCCAGCAGGTTCTCTGGAAGGAGGGCCAAGGGACCCCTTCCTCCATCAATCCCCTGCCAGCTCTGAATGAAATGGGCCCTTCCCGCCGCCCCTGCGAGGTCAGCATGGTCTGCAGCATTGCTCAGGGGACCTTCTTGAGCTCCAGGCCTTCTAGGAAGCCCCAAGTGCCCCCTTCCAAGGGAGAGGCGCTCTTTCCCTGGCCAGGGGTGAGGCTGGCAGAAGCTCTCAGAGGGAGGCTGATCTAACCTCCTCGCTCTTCTCAGGGGGGTGGGATCCAGCTCCACCCCTCCCTCAAAGCCTAGGCAGCAGCCCTATTTGTAGGGGAAGGGTGTGACATGCTCCACTGGTCTGTACGTTCCTATCGGTATTCTCCTAAAACTGTCTTCCTTTAAGAAGTGCGAACGCCCCCCCCCCCGCCCACCCCTATAGTTATTGGGTGCCGCAAAAAGGACCTTCCTTCTCAACGCAAAAGCAGCAACCCAGTCCCTAGATTCAAAGCAGGGCTGCGCAAACTCCATCCTACCTGCAGTTCTGGCAACAGAACCGGGCACTAGTCCCGCCAACTTCCCGTGGGAACTGGAGAAGGGTGTTGTCCAAAAACTCAGAAACGCCACCTATCCAAATTCCTGCCCCAAACAGAACCTGAGGGATTATTTTTGCATTAAAAATCTCTGTGGCTGCAGGTATATATTGGCCACCTTTTGAACAAAAGCACCTTAGGAGTGCATTGACATCAACCCTAGCAGAGTTAATTACTGAGCGGACGGGAGCTTCCCAATTAAGATTATACCAAAACATGGTTCCTGAGCATTTACAATACGCCCCCTGCTCTATTTACCCTCCCTTAATGTTCCAAACTTTCCACCTAGAGTGAGACCTACAGAAAACCGTTGTTTTTGATTCCTCAAAAACATTTGTCCTCAAAATCATTCAGGAACTAGGAAATGTGAATAAGGAACTGGGACTAGGGAACCAACTTAAGCCTCCTACGGTACAAGAAACCTCTCTGTCGAGAATGGGATAACCCAAGGAGATATCCCCGGGGGATATGCATACTGATCTGAGCGCGAGGCGAGTACAATAGATTTTATCAAGATCAGCTTACTTATGAAATGTACCTAGAGTGGAAATGGGCCGACGAGGCCAGGCATGCTGATCCTGACTTTGGACAGCCTTTCGGGAAATGAGAGAGAGAGCACCCACCCTGTCCGCAAGAGTCAAGTGGAGTCGATTTATTAATGTTCTGGTCACGGAGCTCAACAATAGCAAACCGTGCACAAGAATTACAATAACTGCCAAGGCTCTTCTGTTCTACCACGCTGTCGCAGGGGAGATGGAGAACCCAAATCGTGCACCATTGTGTTATTGTTGACTAGGGTTGCCAACCTACAGGTTCTAGGGTAAGAAAGACTCACAAAGAACTGTAAAGTTGGCTGGAAATAAAGAGCAGCAGTAGGCTCAGCGTTCATGAAGCAAAATAGAACACAATTCAGGTAAATCTCGGAATTACAAAATATATTCAAACAACGCTCATAAGGAGCCAATATCCATAAGCAAGGAGGATACTGTGAGGGTTCCCAACCTCCCTGTGCAAACTCCATAAAACCACTTGCTCAGACGGTCATGCAGAAACAAGGAACTTTATTGGAAGCTTCAGGTTAGTATAGGCCTTACACTGGTAAAGTTGCAAGTGCTCACAATTTCACAAAGACAGAATTATAACCCCTACAGGGAAGCAGATGTCAAATGTATGTTATGGGAATCTACGAGATAATTGTGCATGGTACAGGAACATCAAAGACCTCAGGAAGCTCGTTAGGCTATCTACCCACCAAGGCCACAGCTGGCGGGAGTCGGAGAGAGCAAGGGAGGTGGACGTGGGAAGAGACATTCCAATCAGGGGCCTGCTAGACGCAGCGCCTGAACCAAGGAAAGGCAAAAGGCCTGGACTGCTTTTACGAGTCCAGGGGTGGGGGGAACACACAAGGCAAAGGCGCACAGACCCTCACAGATACAAGATTACAATATAACAATAAGTACAAAAGGTGTACAAGCGTCATAAACAGCTAACAGCCAATAAAAGCTCAACACAGTTGTTAAGGAGCAGAATTTCTCACTCCAAAACACAAACGGCTGGGCTTGTCGCAGATTGCTTGGTGGTATCAGGCATGGGTGATCAAGGAAACGGCTTCCTGGATATTCAGGGAGCTTTCGCCACATGAAAAGTAGCTTCTTTAGCCAAACAAGCTTGAATTTTCAATATATAATCAGCAATAGCTAATATGCTCCCTGGACGGGCTGCTTCTCTCATGGAGTCTTACAGTAAAGGTATGAGAGAAGCAACCCGTCCGGGGATGCTTCTCTCCGTAAAATCCATAAATGCATTTAATGCCCTTCAAAGACCAGCTTCTGCCCTAGATATCAGCACGGGGTCACCTGCACACAGCAGAACTGGCATTTCGTGACCAGCCCATATAGGTGCACAAAGTGATCATTTATGGAGGTAGGGGGTCAGGTGGTTGACATCAAGGATAAAAAGCCGAGGGGCTAAGAGACAGCCTTGCTTAATGCCTTTCCTCAGCGAACTGGTGCTGCTGGGTTCTCCTACAGCAGGGGTCTTCAGACTTTTTAAACAGGGGGCCAGTTCACTGTCCCTAAACACTGTTGGGGGCCGGACTATAGTTTGAAAAAAATATGAACAAATTCCTGTTCACACTGCACATATTTTATTTGTAGTACACAAAAAATAAGAGAAACAATGCAATATTTAAAATGAAGAACGATAGCAAGTGATGCAAGTGTTCATCAGTTAGTCTGGATCTGGTTGGAGATTTCAGATGTTTCATTCGGGGAAAAGTCTGATCACAGATATAGGTGCTGCCAAAGATGGTTACAATTTTGAGTGCATGGTTCCTGAGATTAAGATATGTCTCAGAGGGGAGAGATGCATAGAAATTAGTAAGGCTGCTTGATTTGAATGCTTTTTTCAGAGAGTCACAATTCTGTAGTTCGGCCAATTCCATTTGGTAAATCGGATCGACATTTTCAATGTCAACAGAAAATGGGTTCCGGAAAAGCTGTATGTCCTGTTCATGGATATGAAGCTCTTTAAATCTAATTTGAAACTCCTTTTGTAACATTTCTAGTAAATCCACACATGTTTTGTTTGGGAATGCAACTTTCCGTCTTTCTCACAGGGACTCAAGGAGGATTACGTAAAGTGAGTCAACACAATCAACCAAATTGGATATCCAATAAACCAGGGATCCCCAATGCAGTGCTCCTGGGTGCCATGGCACCCACCAAGTGTTTTTAGAAAGTGGTTATAGGTTGTATGAGCAGTGTGGAGAAGGTGACAGTATCAGACTAGAATGGGCAAGGACTTGGGTTCAAATCCTGCCAACAACATAGAATCTTGGAGTTGGAAGGGACCACCAGGGTCGTCTAGCCCAACCCCCTGTGCAATGCAGGAAATCCACAGCTCCCTCCCCCCACACACACCCACAGGGACCCCTACTCCATGCACACAGTCACATGCACACAGAGGGCAATTTCATATTTACTGAATAACACACTTTCAATCCACATTCAATGCACTTTAACAATCGTTTGCAAGTGGATTTTGCAGTTTCACACAGTAAAACTCAGCTGCAAAATGCATCGGCAGTGGACTGAGAGTGCATGTGTGAACGCAACCCAGGAAGAACCCGCCCCCTTGCCACACATGAAAAAAACCCCAGCAGACACCGCCACAAGACACGCGTCAGCGGCTTCCACACGTGCACCCCTCCTCCACTGCTCGGTCTCTACCCAACACTCGCCCCACCCAGCTCTAAGCTCCGCCCCTGCCACGGGACATGGTTCACCCCTTCCACACTTGCCCCACCCCACCCCTTGGTCCCTGCCCAACACTCGCCTCGCCCATCTCCAAGCTCTGCCCCCGCAACAGGGGCACGCAGAGAGACACGCAGGCAGGGCCCCCGCTCACGCATCCACACATTAAGCGCGCCTTCCCCACTCATGCAGCGCAGCACATTGGTCACTTTGGGCGGGCGTCGGTGGCCCCCCTCCCGAAGAAGGCCGGAGCGGCGGCGGCTGCTGCTGCTGCTGGCGTCGGCCGAGGCTGTCCAGCCGGCCGGGCCCCGGCAAGCAGGCACGGCAGCAGCACCCGGGCCCGCCAGCCTCCGCCGCCTCCTCCTGCCTCTCCTCGCAGCTGCCCCAGACGCCCAGGTGCCCAATGTTGCCGAGGCTGCGGCCGCCGCCACCATCTTCTCGCAGCCCAAAGACCCCGTCCCTCGGCCCTGCCCAACCAATCCATAGTCATGAGCTCCAGGCGAGCGCCGGCCGTGGACCTTCTCGCCTTTTTATGTACGCTTGAGGAAAAGCCACGCCCGCTCAGAAGAACGGGGGAAACAGCCCCCCTTAATATTAATCGGCAGTGAAACGCCTCACGCGCTATTTGTTTTTCCTTCATGGTCACGCACGTGCGCGTGCGCACAATCTGTGCGAGAGAGAAAGAGAGAGAGAGAATGTGTGTCTCTCCCCCTCACCCCCACCCCGAGTTTTTAAACTGACTTCCTCCCAGCATTACCTTGCGGCTGCAATTTTCTAAAGGGGCCGGGTTCAGGACCCTGACGGGCCGGATCCGGCCCGCGGGCCGTAGTTTGAGGACCCCTGTCCTACAGTTTCAAAATCAACCACAGGAGCCTTTTATCTAACGCTGCATCAGCCAGCTTAGCCCAGAGACGGGATCTCGGACCAGAGTCAAAGGCAGCCCGAAGATCCATGAATGCCTCGTCAAGACGGCCTCCTGGGAAAGAGGAATATCTGTCAGCTAGTTGTAGGGTTGCCAGCACCCGCTTCACCATCAGTGGGAGGTTTTGGGGTGGAGATTGAGAAGGGCGGGGTTTGGGGAGGGGAAGGACTTCAATGCCATAGAGCCGAAGCGGCCATTTTCTCTAGCTGAACTGATCTCTATCGGCTGAAGATCAGTTGTAATAGCAGGAGATCTCCTGAAGGTTTGCAGAACTCAGTGTAGGATAACAAAAACCACTTACAATATATTGCATTCAAATAATTCTTAATATTACTAGTTTACAAATCCCTATCACAATATAACCCCATCCCTTCACCTATACATCCTGTCTATAATATCAACAATCCTATGGTCTAACGAAATCCATAAACCATCTTCATTTTGTGCTTTAAACTTCCTTGTAGACATCAGGCAAAGTCAATTCTTCCCGTTGACCAGCCGTTCTCACAGCAGAGTTCTCTGAATGCTGAAGCACTAACATTCTTGCAAATTTCACAGTGATATTCACCAGAGAAAGTAGCCTAGGTATGGACTTTGTCAGACCATAGGATTGTTGATATTACAGATAGCATCATTTCTGATGTATAGGTGAAGAGATGGGGTTATATTGTGATAGGGATTTGTGAACTAGTAATATTAAGCATTATTTGAATGCAATATATTTTTAGTGGTTTTTGTTATCCTATACTGAGTTCTAAAAACTTGATTGAATATAGAGGTGTGATTTTCTAGCAGTACCTGGAAGTTGGCAACCCTAGCTAAGTGGCATAGCAAAAGGCCATGGTCCAGAACTGAAACACCCCTCCTAAATCAGGCTTGTTTAGGGTACAATAGAGATCCTACATCTACCCAATTCCAGAGCTTGGAATACAAGAAGGCTGCATAAACCTCACGTATTGTCGACAGTAGGCTAATGGCCCGATCATTTATAGGATTGTTCTTGGGCACTTTAGGATGCAGAGCCAACTGTAAAATGGCTGCCACAGGAGGCAGAGCCAACCCTAACATGTTAGGGAGCAAGGTGATACATAACTGTAATAACTTCATCGTTTCAGGCCGAGCTCTGTTTAGAAGGATGCCTTATAGAATTATATCATTTAAAAGTATTTTCTTGCATACAAACACAAGAATGCAGTTGATGCCAAAGCAGCCTTTTGAATATCTGCACAGCCCATCAGATCTCCACTGGCCAATTAAATGCTCTGATGGACAACCCCCCCCACTAGGCCTCGCCCACTTTCTAAAAAACATTTGGTGGGCGCCAGAAAAGGTCTTAGCAGGCACCCTGGTACCCCCAGGCGCCACACTGAGGACCCCTGCTGTACAGTACACATAAACCTAAACTGAGCAGATGGTTAGCAGATTGCAGAATTCCCTTTTTCTCAGTGCGGAATTGTGAGCACCAGTTTGCGTGTGCGCTCAAAGCCCCCTATCTCAACGTCCCAGCAGCCACGCAGGACCAATAAATGCCATCCCCCAGGCACCAAAAAAACCATCCCGTCATTACCTGGTCAGATGTCTTCCTCTCTTCTTCTTCGGCGCTCTTCCTCTTTCCTCTGAAAGCACACCAAGTTTCCATGGTCAAAAAATTTAATTTTAAAACAAACAAATATAAAACCAGAATATAAACACAGAATACAGAAGAAAAGAAAAAAGGTGGTATCATGACTGCAGAATGAAAAGAAAGGCTATAACAGCCAGTATTATTATGAGTAATATTCACTGAAAGAGAAATCGTAACAATTATAAGTGTTGCATAATACCATAATGATAATGTAGTAATAATATGCATAGAAGAGCCCCGTGGCGCAGAGTGGTAAGCTGCAGTACTGCAGTCCAAGTTCTGCTCACGACCAGAGTTCGATCCTGATGGCAGTTGGTTTTAGGTAGCCGGCTTTTTGAGATGCGGGAATGATTATTGCATGTTTCTAAATTGCGGGAATAATTCCTGAATCATTCATTTCAGTGAAGACAGGGGCCAGCAGATGACTCCAGCCTACCAAACTAGCTTTCCAAAGACCTACTGGTATTCAACCAGGCCCAGGGGCCTTACCTGATGGCATTTGCTTAATTAAGGGGCCCACTACCTCGGGGAGAACCGTCTGCCATAGGGCAGTCTGTGGGGGCTCAACCAAAACCCAAGCAGCATCGAGTACAGAGGGGTGAAATGATGTTCCCATGTCACGGGACCGATGCATGATGGAATACTACTCTCCACCGACAGGTCTGTGACTCATTATTATTAACAGCAGAGATAAGACCCTTCCAATTTTTACACAGAGCAAGCCACCCTCAAGTCGCAGATCTGAGAGAACAAACCTGGTGAAACCAACACATAGAAGTCATAGAGTTGGCAGGGACCACCAGGGTCATCTAGTCCAACTCCCTGCCCAATGCAGGAAATTAACAACTACCTCCCCCACATCCCCAGTGACCCCAACCCTCCCCCAGCCATGCAGGATCCCACAATTAAAGCACTCCCGACAGATGGCCATCTAGCCTCTGCTTAAAGACCTCCAAAGACGGGGACTCCACCACCCTCCGAGGCAGCGCATTCCACCGTCAAACACCCCTCACCGTCAGAAAGTTCTTCCTAACGTTTAGGTGGAATCGCTTTTCTCTTAGTTTAAATTCATTACTCCGTGTCCTAGTCTCTGGAGCAACAGAGAACAAGCTAGTTCCCTCATCAACATGACATCCCTTCCAATATTTAAACATGGCTATCGTGTCTCCCCTCAACCTTCTCTTCTCCAAACTAAGCAAACCCACCTCCTTAACAAGAACATGGAGTCGGGCACCAAGGCCTGCAACAAACCAAGGTACCAACTTTGCCCTCATATAGATTCTAGGAACATCATCTCTGGACCCACCAATGTCAGCCATACTATCTCAGGTTCATACTCCTGCTCATATGCCATCACATGCCAGCAATGCCCTTCCACAATCTACATTGGACAAACAGGTCAGTCTCTTAGACAAAGATTAAATGGACATAAGTCTGACATCAGAAACCACAATATTCAAAAACCAGTGGGAGAACATTTCAACCTTCCAGGACATTCTGCTGCAGATTTAAGAGTAGCAGTTCTCTTACAAAGGAATTTTAAAGGGAGATTGGAAAGAGAAACTGCTGAAATACAGTGGATATTCAAACTAAAGTCAATGCATTTACCTGGGCTGAATAAAGACCTTGCATTCATGGCTCATTACCAATGCTGATTTCTCCACACCCATCTCTCCCCTGGACATCACAGTCTCTTCTGCATATCACACCTAATCCCATCACGCCTGCTATTCACATTTACATACTGTTAGCATTTACCTACTAATGCTTGTCTGAATTCACTCTCCTCTACTTAAAGACCGATGGATTCACATTCTAGCTGTATCTGAAGAAGTGAGCTGTGGCTCACGAAAGCTCATACCCTGCCAGAAAATATTTTTGTTAGTCTTTAAGGTGCTACTGGACTCTTGCCCTTTTCTACTTAAACCCAACTCCCTAAGTCTCTCCTCAAAGGGCATGGATTCGAGACCTTTGACCCTTCTGGTCGCCCTCCTCTGGACACGCTCCAACTTGTCAACATCCTTCTTAAATTGGGAACCCAAAACTTGACACAGTATTCCAAGGGAGGTCTGACCAATGCAGACTACAGTGGTAGTATTACTTCCCTGGATCTAGACACAATACTCCTATTGATGCAGCCCAGAATAGCATTGGCCTTCTTAGCCGCCATATCACACTGTTGACTCGTGTTCAGTTTGTGGTCCACTAAGACTCCCAGATCTCTTTCACATGTACTGTTGTCAAGCCAACTCTCTCCCATCCTCTACTTGTGCCTGATGTCGTTTCTGCCTAGGTGAAGTACCTTACACCTGTCCCTATCGAAATCCATTTTATTACTTATTTCCCAGCTCTCCAGTCTAGCAAGGTCATTCCAAAATGACAAAGAGCTCCAGAGTTCACTGCTTTGCAGCTGCACCCCCGCCCCCGCCCCCAAGTCAGATCCTCTTGATCACCCAACTTCAGCCAATCTACCCACAACAGACACCCTGGGAGATTGGTGGGGCTGAGAGAGCTCTAAGAGAGCTGTGACTAGCCCAAGGTCACCCAGCAAACTTCATGTGGAGGAGTGGGGAATCAAACCTTGTTCTCCAGATCAGAGTCCACCGCTCCAGACCACTGCTTTTAACCACTACACCACGCTGGCTCTCAAGGAGGGGGGGTTGGGGGCCCCGTGGCCAGACCGTGAGCCCCACAAAGAAGAATGTCCCCAGGACACAAATGGAAGAGAAAGGGCCCCCCAAAGCAAACACAAAGCATACGAAAGGGTCCCTCACCTTGAAGATGGGGGGAGATACCCCAACCGCAGGAGACGAAGCCACCAGCGTCTCCCTCCTTCCAGCTCCTGGGCGGTTGGAGGGTCTCGGAGCCCCGGCAGGGAACCATGGCAACCGGCATCAACACCTGGGCACCTAGAACCCTCCCTCCAACTGCCGCCTCCAGCAGGTTCTCTGGAAGGAGGGCCAAGGGACCCCTTCCTCCATCAATCCCCCCGCCCCTGGACCTGCCTGGCCACCTCCTCTCATGCCCCCCATGCCCCTGTCCCGACTAAATCTTCACAGCCCACAACTCCTGGCCGGTGGTTCCTTTTGACCTCCCTCGCATGGGTCTTTTTGAATAAACATTTTCTTTCTTTTTCTCTTTTAACAGCAAACCCTCCCATGCCTTCCTCAGGACCCTCCAAAACCTTCCCATGGCAGAAATGGGAATTCGAACCCGGGTCTTCCAGATACAAGTGCAATACTCTGAACCGCTGCACCATACAGGTCTTCTGGGAGCAGGAGAGGATCCAGACGTGACAGCCAGGGTGGTGTAGCGATTGGAATGTCTGTGTAGGATCGGGGAGACCCAGGTTCGAATCCCCACCCTGCCACAAAAACGTGCCGGGTGACCTTGGGCCGCTCACGCAATCTCAGCCTATCCTACCTCACAGGGTTGTTCTGGGGATGACGTGGAGCAGAGGAGAATCATAGAGTTGGAAGGGACCACCAGGGTCATCTAGTCCAACTCCCTGCACAGTGCAGGAAATTCACAACTACCTCCCCCTCCACACACCCCAGTGGCCAGAAGATGGCCAAGATGCCCTCCCTCTCATCATCTGCTAAGGTCACAGAATCAGCATTGCTGACAGATGGCCATCTAACCTCTTCTTTAAAACCTCCAGGGAAGGGGAGCGTACCAAATACATCGTAACCAAAATGACAAAGAGCTCAAGAAGAGTTCACTACTTTGCAGCTGCCCACCCACCCCCACTGAAGTCAGTCCCCTTGATCACCCATCTTCACCCAGTCTCCCAGCAGGGCAGCCAATCTACCAAGGGGGAACTGGACACCCAAACACCAAGAAAGATGACATATTGATCCCTTTAGGACAGGGTGGGGAACCTTTTTTCTGCCAAGGGCCAGTTGGATATTTATATCATCATCCGCGGGCAGCGCATTCTGGCCCTGCCCCCTTTAACCCCCTCCATTGTCACCACTTCTGCCCCCAGCCCTCTTGTAGTGCAGAGGAAATACGTTTCTCCGCGGCCCAGGTGGGAAAGGGTTCGCATAGTTTCTTGGGCGGTCCTAGCAGCTTCATAGCTAAGGACTCTTCTGCAAGGGGGAAAGAAGTTTTCTTTCTTTTCTGGCAAAACAAACTCACATCCGCCTTGAATAGAGGCTATTCCTGTCTGCGGGAGGGGGCCTGACGTTTTCCACCCCTGCTTTGGGTCAAGATCCCGAAATCCAATGCAAATCCTAACACGGAATATTGCTTTCTGGGCATTAGGGTTGCCAGCCTCCAGGTGGTAAAGATCCTATGCTGAAATGGTGGCTGGAGATCTCCCACTATTACAACTGATCTCCAGCTGATAGAGATCAGTCCCCCTAGAGAACAGGGCCGCTTTGGCCATTGGACTCTATGGCACTGAACTCCCTCCCTTCCCCAAACCCCGCCCTCCTCAGGCTCTGCCCCAAAAACCTCCAGGTATTTCCCAGCCCCGGAGCTGGCAGCCACACTGGGCATCTAAGAGAACGGAGAACTCTTTGAACTCCTTCCTGGTTCAACCTGACATCAATTTGCCTCCAAGAAACCTGGTCCAAAGACCCACTGTCTGTAGACGGATTTACAATAGTGACCCTTTCAGCCACTCCAGGGAAAGGCAAAGGAAGGGCCAAGAGAGGCTCCTTCTAGCAACCAGACTGCAGGGAACGGTCATCCCTCTGACAACCTGCCAACTCTGGGCACAGGCCGGCACAGTCCAACTAAGGAGACAAACCCTCTTGAGGGTAAATGTCTATTAACCTACCTAGGGCACTAGACAAGGGACACGTGAAACCTGGTCCAGGTTTGACCTCTACTTAGTGTCCTGATCCCCGTGTTCCTTAAATGTATCAGTTTTGGTTGCAGGAGATGCTAGATGCTAGACTCGGGCCCTCAGGTGAAGTCGGATGGACTCATTTCAGAAAGACTCTCCAGATGTGCTTCCTTTCCAGAAACTTTAAGTGTAGCAAATTAAACGTGGAAAGGCTACCACCTATTACAGCTTCCATCTAAGCGAGACCTCTCCGTCCAGAATGGGACAACCCAAGGAGATGTCCCCGGGGAATATGCATACTGGTCTGAGCGCGAGGTGAGTACAATAGATTTTATCATTATCACCTTACTTATGAAATGTATCGGAAATGGGCCGACCAACTGGTATTGAAGGGACAGCTCGAGGGACCGGTTCTAAGGGCTCAGGACTGGAACCCGTGTCCCATCCCTTCAGGTGGCAAGCCTGATCTCCGGCAGAGGCTCCAACTGGGCGTTGGCTCTGTGGTCCTTCTGGCCCAAGGGGAAGTCAATACAGCTGCTGTCTGAGGAACAGACACCCCACCCTCAGGCCCAAAAGGGCAGTCGAAGGCCCAGGAGGAGGAAGAAGAAGTTTTGGTTTTTATATGCCGACTTTCTCTACCACTTAAGGAAGAACCAAGCTGGCTTACAATCACCTTCCCTTCCCCTCCACACAACAGACACCCTGGGAGGTTGGGGGGGCTGAGAGAGATCTAAGAGAGCTGTGACTAGCCCAAACTTCACGTGGAGGAGTGGGGAATCAAACCTTGTTCTCCAGATCAGAGTCCACCGCTCCAGACCACTGCTTTTAACCACTTACACCCGTGGCCAGACCATGAGCCCCACAAAGAGGAATGTCCCCAACCCAAATGTTGTCCCCTGGGGAGAGAAAGGGCCCCGCAAAGCAAACACAAAGCCTCCGAAAGGGTCCCCAGGCCTCTGCCCTCACCTTGAAGATGGGGGGAGATACCCCAACCGCAGGAGACGAAGCCACCAGCGTCTCCCTCCTTCCAGCTCCTGGGCGGTTGGAGGGTCTCGGAGCCCCGGCAGGGAACCATGGCAACCGGCATCAACACCTGGGCACCTAGAACCCCCCCTCCAACTGCCGCCTCCAGCAGGTTCTCTGGAAGGAGGGCCAAGGGACCCCTTCCTCCATCAATCCCCCCGCCCCTGGACCTGCCTGGCCGCCTCCTCTCATGCCCCCCACGCCCCTGTCCCGACTAAATCTTCACAGCCCACAACTCCTGGCTGGTGGTTCCTTTTCACCTCCCTCGCATGGGTCTTTTTGAATAAACATTTTCTTTCTTTTTCTCATTAAAAAGCAAACCCTCCCATGCCTTCCCATGCCTTCCTCAGGAACCTCCAAAACCTTTCCATGCCAGGAATGGGAATTTGAACCCGGGACTTCCAGATACAAGTGCAATGCTCTGAACCATTGCACCATACAGGTGTTCTGGGAGCAGGAGAGGAACCAGACGTGACAGCCAGGGTGGTGTAGCGATTGGAGTGTCTGTGTAGGATCGGGGAGACCCAGGTTCGAATCCCCACCCTGCCACAAAAACGTGCCGGGTGACCTTGGGCCAGTCACACAATCTCAGCCTATCCTACCTCACAGGGTTGTTCTGGGGATGACATGGAGCAGAGGAGAATCATAGAATCATAGAGTTGGAAGGGACCACCAGGGTCCAACCCCCTGCGCAATGCATGGCATTCACAACTACCTCCCCCTGACGTGCCCCAAATAAAGGTATTTTACCTTTGGCACTAAAGACTGCCCCTGGGTACATGAACAGGTTCCGGTTTCCCCTTTGAGACGTGACACCCATGTAGATTAATGCGTGTCAAGAATCCCCCCCCCTCCTCGCTTTCCTCTCTATTCACTTAGTTTGCAGAAGCACACACACAGTCCTAAGTTTGCAACATCCCAAAGCAGTGCCGGCTTTCCTGGGCTTCGCTAGTTTGTTATCTTGGTAACGGGAACTTCACGTCTCAGCTAAAGAACTGGCTTTTTAAAAAATATATATTTTTTTTATTGCTTTGGAGGTCATTTTACATCTCCAAACCTTTATAATTACAATTTATACTTTCCTTCTTCCAATACAAATTTCCAATACCAATTTCCCCCAGCACCACGAGAGCTGATAGCAATGCAGTTGCTTATTGACAGTGCTAAAGACCTACTCTGTCCACCATCTCTCCCGACTCATGGAGTCCAACCCTGATCTCCACCATGCCTCCACCAGGCCTCAGTGAGCAGTTCAGGCGGAGTCACCCTACCGGTGCCCCACATCCCCTCCGCCTCTGGCCCCCGCGGCTTCTGGCCAGGGTCCCCAGGCCTCCGAGGGGCTTTGCAGGCCAGGACCCCAGCCCAGGGGGACAGGGAGACCCCCTCCATCGCACTCTGCCTGCCACTGCGAAGAGGGCAGCCTTGCCTGTCCCCACAGAGGAGGCGAGGAAGAAGCCGGACCCCTGTGGTCCTCGGTGAACCTGAGGGGGGGTCTGTGAAAGCCACAGCCCTTCACACCCACCCCCCCACCCCCCCACGGCCTGTGGGGTTCGAGGCTGAGGGCCCCTCCTCAGGTCCCCAAGGGGAATGAGTCTCTGAGGGAGAGCTGTGGAGGATCCCAGCCCCTGAGGTGGAGGGGGAGTCGGCAGGGAGAGAGCTTTGGGGAAGAGGGACGGGGGACCGGGCCCCAAACTCTCTCTGAGGAGAGAGAGGAGAGAGAGAGAGGAGCCCCGACTCCCGGGTCTGAGAGGCTGAAGAGCAGCTCGGAGGGAGGGACACAACTCCGCCGGAGGGGAGGACCTGAAGGCCCCCGAGGGGAGAAAACCCTCTCTCAGGCAGCCCGTGCTCGGAAGGACTCGGGCCTAGAGGAACGTGGCTCCGTTTCCCCTCCACAGGCTGCCTTTTCCTTGAAAACCCCTCCCGGTGACTTCTGCTCAACGGACGTCCCTGTTTTGGAGCTGAAAAGCCTCCTCTTTCTCTCTGAGGCAAATACCGGGGTGGTGGGAGTGGAGGAGAAGGGAAACCATCTCCTCACCAATCCACTCAGGCCAGCGCTTTTCCCGCAGCACATACAGGCGGGCTGAGTGAGCGGGAGGCTGAAGTGGTGGGTAGGGGGGTGCCTCGTTATACAACCAGCATGGCTGACAGATGGCCATCTAACCTCTTCTGAGAAACCTCTGAATATACTCTGAACCGCTGCCCCACACAGGTCTTCTGGGAGCAGGAGAGGAACCAGACGTGACAGCCAGGGTGGCGTAGCGACTGGAGCGTCAGTGCAGGATCGGGGGGACCCAGGTTCGAATCCCCACCCTGCCACAAAATCTTGCCGGGTGACCTCGGGCCGCTCACACAATCTCAGCCTTTCCTACCTCGCAGGGTTGTTCTGAGGATGACATGGAGGAGAGGAGAATGCTGCGAGCTGCCTTGGAGGCCCACTGGAGCAAAAGGCGGGGTGTCAATAAAGTCACGGGACCAAGGACCGGGGCTCCACGCCTCCAGCGACTCTCCTCAGGGACTGCCTGGCATCTCCTGCCCCCCCGCCACTCCCCAGGGGGGAGACCTCTGCTCCAGCCCCCCGCCCCCCAAAGCTCTGCCCCCCCTGCCCAGGGGCTCAGGAGGAAGACAAAGGTGAGTGGCGCCCCAAAGTGCTTACAGGCGCTTCGAACTGGACCCGTTGCAGTTGCAATACATTCCTATAAGAGACGCTTCATTTGTACCCCACCTGTCTCCTCTTTGTTCTCCTCTCCTCCATTAGAACCTCCCGACAACCCTGTGAGGTTCACCAGGTCGAGTGTGTGTGTGAGAGAGACAGGCCCCAAGTCACCCAGCGAGCTTCCATGGCAGAGCAGGGATTCAAGCCTGGATTCGAACAAGGACCCTGCGGCAGCCATTTTGGGAAACACCTGGAGATTTTAGGGCTGGAGCCTGAGGAGGGCAGTGTTGGGGAAGGGGCTTCAATGGGGCGTAATGCCACAGAGTCCGCAGTCCAGAGCAGCCCTTTTCTGGAGCTCCGTTGGAAGAGCAGGAGATCTCCAGCCACCCCCTGGAGCTTAGGACAGGAGCGAAAGAAACATATACGGTGCAAAATCTATTTTACATGCTACTGGGTCTAATAGTTGATCTTGCAGCCGGGACGGCACAGATGCATACAGTTAACTTTGGAGGCTGGCATCCCTAGGAGGCGGGTGGCCACAGCAAGGCCACGTGATACACTGTGTTGCACAGTGGGGATTTGAACCCTAAATCCTAGCTCAACACTAGCGGCCGCAGCACACACGGGATGCGCACTGTGCGCATGTGCGGGGGAGTGGCTGGCCAGAGAGGTTGCAATGCCCCCCCCCCGGCTTTAGAGCATCATGGATTGGGCATTAAGAGGCATGCCTGGGGCTGGGGCTCCATGTGGAACGGTGTTCATGAGTGTGCGCACAAGACATATGAGTTAAAGATGTTAGCCCGTTCAGTCTTAACAGCTGTGGTAGGAGATCTTTAACGTTCTTAAAAATTAACCCGGAAGCCTGTGGCATCTTTTTAACAGACAAAACAAATTGTAAGGAGGGTCCCTTGAAAGTTTTAGAAGGCATGGGACCCCAGGTAGTCTCTGGGTGGGGGGGGGTGTGTGCGTGGAAGTGCTGTCAAGTCGCAGCCAGCTTAGAATCATACAATCGTAGAGTTGGAAGGGACCACGGGGGTTATCAAGTCCAACCCCCTGCCCAATGCAGGAAATTCACAACTACCTCCCCCTGCCCCACCCCCCCAGGGACCAAAAGATGGCCAAGATGCCCTCCCTTTCATCATCTGCCTAAGGTCACAGAATCAGCATTGCTGACAGATGGCCATCTAGACTCTGCTTAAAAAACCCCAGGGAAGGAGAGGTCACCACCGCCTGAGGAAGCCTGCTCCACTGAGGAACCGCTCTAACTTCTGGCAACCCCGTGTGGTTTTCAAAGCAAGAGCTACTCAGAGGTGGTTTGCCATTGCCTTTCTCTGCGTGGCAACCCTGGACTTCCTTGGGGGTCTCCCATCCAGGTCGTCACCAGGGACGGCCCTGCTCAGCTCCCGAGCTCTGCTGAGATCAGCTAGCCTGGGCCATCCAGTTCAGGGTCATCTTTGTTTCTGCAAAATGACCGTACGCCTCCAGACCTGATATGCTTTGCCTTCTAGCGGATGTGAATGGCGATTCCCTGGACTCACCCACTTCAAGTCCGAGGTCACCTTGACAGGCCTGAGAGCTTTCTCAGAAAGGTTCTTGAAGCAGAGGCCGGCTTTGTGCTGATGCCTTGGATCAGACCCTTGGCATTTCTGTGCTCAGCCAGGATGTCCACTCTCTTGGCAGGAGGGATCGACTCGGGAACGGCCAGGATGTCTCTCGTCACCAGAGCCCTCGTTGATCTCAACCCATTCTGTAAGCATGGCTTTCTATTATTCTCTATACCGAAAGGTCAGGTCTATAGATGTGACGAACACCCCATTTTTCCATTGACCAGCGGTCCAATCTGACGTCTCTTTCTTGGAACCCCTCTTGGCGTGTACAGAAAGTCCCAGTTATTCATTTTTATTTTTTTTTAATCAGGAAAGGGATTTCTACATTTCACATTCTCACCCAAGGCTGGAGGCAGTTTAATTGTTTATAACCGTAGTTGCTTGAAACAGTGAGGTGGTCAGAAAAAGAAACATAGAGACCTAGAGCTGGAAGGGACTTCAGGGGTCACCCAGTCCAACCCCCTGCACGATGCCGGAAATTCACAACTACCTCCCCCCCCAAAAAAAAACCCCCAGTGACCCCTGCTCTATGCCCAGAGGAAGGCAAAAACCCTCCAGGATCCCTGCCCAATCTGGCCTGGAGGAAAATTCCTTCCTGACCCCAAAGTGGTGATCCTCATGAAGAATAGTCACACATAGTATTTTTTTAGCAAAATCTTTTCTGTCTTCCCTGCAACTCAAAACAGCTCAAGAAAGTATTTTATTAATTTCAATAATGTATGTGTTTGTGTGTTTTAAACGGAATCTGAATCGATTACATCTTAAGACCCCCCCCCCCCCCCGGCTCTTTGCGGGGTATACCGGGAGAGGCGGTCCCGCAGGTAGGATGGTCCCAGGCCGCTTAGGGCTTTAAACCTGAAACCTGATCCAGTGCTCAATCTGGAGCCAGTGCAGCTAGCGGAGCGCTGGTTGGGTATGTGCTCTCCAAGGGGTCCCTGGGAGGACCTGCACCACTGCGTTCCAGACCAGTTGACGTTTTCGGAGCAGTCTTAAGTAGGGTCGCCATTGGCCACCCTGCCTCACACACTTTCACCCACTCGGTTGACCACCGACCCAGAGCACCCTTTCTTGTAGAAAACCCCATCCCATCCTCTAGGTCAGGGCTTCTTAAACTTTTCCCACTAGCGACCTCTTTCCACCTGAGAATTTTTTACACAGCCCTGGGTATATAGGTAGATAAAATAGGTGTACAAATCAAACATTTACTGATAATAAACCATGAAAAAACCTTTTACTGTTGCCTCATTGACTGGAGCCATGTTACTGAAGAAGGTCTATGCCAGGCCTTAACCACTGTGATTTCTAGCCCCAGTTGAGTCAGCCTGCAGGTAGCCATAGAATCATAGAGTTGGAAGGGGCCACCAGGGTCATCAAGTCCAACCCCTTGCACAATGCAGGAAATTCACAACTACCTCCCCCCACCACCACACCCCTACTCCATGCTCAGAAGATGGCCAAGATGCCCTCCCTCTCATCATCTGCCTAAGGTCATGGAATCAGCATTGCTGACAGATGGCCATCTAGCCTCTGCATAAAAACCTCCAGGGAAGGAGCGCTCACCACCTCCCGAGGAAGCCTGTTCCTCTGAGGAACCGCTCTAAGCGTTAGAAATTTGTTCCTAATGTCTAGATGGAAACTCTTTGGGTCTAATTTCAACCTGTGGGTTCTGGTCCGACCTTGTGGGGCAACAGAAAACAACTCGGCAACCTCCTCTATGTGACAGCCCTGTGTAACCTGGGAGAAGGGTAAATGTTTATATATCGCCTGTAAGCATAAAGGTAGAGCTAGAGGGAAACTGGCGGCTTTTGGAACACTATGTAAGAGAATTAATTTTTGACCACTCACAGGCCTCATTCATGCTGGTAGGTGATTTAAAAGCACGCTTAGGTCCTAATGACCAAATACAAGATGGCCTGCAGTGCTTCTGCTGAGGGTCAAGAATACCCACACCACCCCAGGGTCTTTAAAGATCAGTACGCAAATTTCACTGGGGCTTGCTTCTTTAAATTTGCTTATAGATTGGGGTTATATATTTTGAAAGGCTCAAGCGGGGATGACATCCCAGGAGAATATACCTTTATGGCAGGGACTAGGACTAGCACAATTGATCCTGTGCTCGTCTGTAAAGCCTGGTTTCCTCAGGTAGGAAAATTTAAAGTTCTGCCCTCTTTAGAGGGTGATCATTTCCCCCTATTCTTGCAGATATGTCTAGGTACAGAGGACCTGCATCTTGTGACCCGCATCTTGTGTGCATTGTTGTGACCCGACAACACTGCAGCCTCCGACAGCACTCGCCAGGCAAAAAACAAACCGGGTCTGCTGTAGTCAGAGCTCCACAGCAGACCGCTTCAGTCGAGAAGTGGAGAGCTCCCCAGATGGTGAGCGACATGGGGGATACGGTGTACCTAGATGTGGTATTACAGGGTTTTAGAGGGGGTCCCCAAGTGACAGTGAAAGCTTTGATAGACTCGGGATGTGCACGAACCTTAATTAACAAAGAGACTTTTAAGGCTTTAAAGGTGGAAGCCGTGCGCTTACCCCAACCCATACAGTTTGCCGAGGGGGAAGCTGTCGCGGTTCGGGCCGTTAAGTGCCTACACTCTTAGAAAGGACCCCTTCCTGAGAGGAAATATGTTATCATTCAGCGAGACACCACTAGACCGGAATCAACAGTTCCTAGAAACTTGTTACAGTTCCTAGGACATCTCTTGAACACGCCAATAAATTTATAATACTGGACAAGAGTATAAGTATAATAAAAACACATTTATTTACATTATATAATATATGCTTTTGGTTGCAAAGTCTTAAAATATTAAATAAGGCTAGACATCATTAGTCTTAAACATGTTTCTGTAACAAGAAGTAGCAAGTAATCATTCCTCCATAAAGGAGTATCTAAGTCAGATTATACCTCATAAAGTATCATTAGTGCAATGCCAGAGGAATTCATTCAGGATATAAAATTACAGAAATCCTGTCAAAATATGGCTAATTCTTTGGAAAAAGATTAGGTTACAAGCATCCTAACTTAAATCATTCAAAATATCGTACAGAAGACAACATATCTTGCTATGTCATCTGCAAACCTCTAAGTAGCAAAGTTCTATAAGAACATATGAATTTATCCCAAAGTATCTGAATTTTCGAAGTCTTAAATCCCTCAAGACTTCTATCAGTATTCTTAGCTATAAAGAAGACCTCTGATCGTCATTAAGACCAGGCATTGTCTAAGTACATGCTATGCATGTTCCTTTTAGTATTAGCAGCAATGCTGAATATATGAATACTATGTGTTAGCTTAAAGCTGTTTAAAATCTCTCTGGTAGTGCCAACTGTAGAGAGTTTTGTATGTGAACTTATGGTTCAAATCTGTGTATGCGCTGTACAATGTATCAGCGTTGTGCATGTCTCACAGAGTACAGAGAGTCTCCTTTCTGTCTGGAACATCTCTGGTCTCTACTCTGAGGAGTTTCAGAAGTCCCTCTGTTAGGTAGAGTACTTTCTGACACTATCGGAGAGGTCTATCTATTAGTCCTGTGTTCAAAATGTTCTTTAGCATTGGTAAGCCAAATAGGTTTAATTTGTAAGAAAGATCACTGCACTTAGATTCCCATTCAAAGGATAGGAAATCTAAGGGTCTCCATCCTCTTCCAGGAATAGAGCAGTCTCACAAGAAGACTGTGAATATTATAAGATATGTTGAAATATCCAGATCTTGATACTTCAAGATACCTCAGAGAACGTCTGTCCACGCAGGGATCAGAGTCTCAATGTTTTACATCTCAGGCCTCTGAGATGGAGAGATGCTAAGTCTGTGCAGCTGCAGTCTGCCCAGCAATAACACTCTGAAGTACTGGCTATCCTGCTCTGCCTTGTATACTCTTCAGATCTATGTTATCAACACTTCTGCAGTAAGGGTTGTTGCCCCTTCTACACCTGGTAATGTAGACAATCTGATTATTCTTCATGCATCAGCATTTCTAAGGTGTGCTGTTCACCCCTCACCCCCTGAGTCAGCATATTTTGGGGGAAATTGTATTCCACATTGAGGTGTGAGTTGCAACCACACCATTGTCCTTGCACAGATATGTAACCATATCTGATGCTTGCCTCTTATCTCTATTAGAAAAGGTTTTCCAATACTACTCTGGGAATTTCCCTACTTGGTATACATTTCCCTCTGGAGCAGGTGTACTTTTTTATCTATTCCTCTGGCAATATTCCCAGAGTACTGTGGAAGCTTTTCTTCCATCAAGACAGGAAGACCTTAACACTAATGCAATTCTGTATTCCCCTAAGGAAAGTTTCTTCTCAACACATGTCAGACTTAATCTTTTAAGTTCTTATAGGGTTCTAAGGGATTTTTATAGATTTTCAAAGGCAAAACTATCAAAGGCCGTCACAAAGCGCACCCGCCCAATAGCCATGGGGGACCATTGGGAGCAACTTCATTTTACTATTGCTCTAGGCATTCGATACCCCCCACAGACCTCCATCACAGGGCTATTGTGAGCAAAACAGAGGCAAGGGAAACCCAGCTGCCCCCCCACAGACCTCCATCACAGGGCTATTGTGAGCAAAACAGAGGCAAGGGAAACCCAGCTGCCCCCCCCCACTGACCTCCCTCACAGGGCTATTGTGAGCATAACAGAGGCAAGGGAAACCCAGCTCCCCCCCCCAAATGACCTCCCTCACAGGGCTATTGTGAGCATAATAGAGGCAAGGGAAACCCAGCTGCTCCCCCCCATCACTAACCTCCCTCACAGGGCTATTGTGAGCATAACAGAGGGGAGGGAAACCCAGCTGCCCCCCCCCACTGACCTCTCTCACAAGGCTATTGTGAGCATAACAGAGGCAAGGGACACCCAGCTGCTCCCCTCCCCAAACACTGACCTCCCTCACAAGGCTACTGGGAGCATAACAGAGGCAAGGGAAACCCAGCTGCCCCCCCCCAAATGACCTCCCTCACAGGGCTATTGTGAGCATAACAGAGGCAAGGGAAACCCAGCTGTTCCCCCCCCCCCAAATACTGACCTCCCTCACAGGGCTCTTGGGAGCATAACAGAGGCGAGGGAAACCCAGCTGCACCCCCCCAATGACCTCCCTCACAGGGCTATTGTGAGCATAACAGAGGCGAGGGAAACCCAGCTGCACCCCCCCAATGACCTCCCTCACAGGGTTATTGTGAGCATAACAGAGCCACAAAGGTCACCATTCCAGTAGGGGAGCCAAATTCACCGGCTTGGAGCTAGTGGTGAATTCTGTGGCTGGACGTCCCTCTGGGAGACACGACCCTAACAATTCCTCCCCATCCTCTTCCCCAAGTGCTTCCCTGGTATGAATAGTACTTGAGACGCAAGGCTGAAGGTTCCCGCGGAGGCTGGATCCAGGCGTGATGGAGGGGGTGGGCGTGGCTGCCTTCATCCATATGTTCAACTCGGTTCACCCTTTTGGATTAAACTCTTCCCTGGACCTTACCTGTTTTTTATAATTTGGAATAGATCATGAGTTATTGCTGTATCTGAAATAAAAGATACCAAACATTAGCTGTATTGCACAGGAACACTAGGATTGTATAAATTATTAGGAGCCCTTTATAGTAAGAGTGATCAGTTTTTCAGAATACTTACCTGATACTGAAAAACTGAATGTAGGCACTTGATGCTTACTCTGTGATCCTCTGTGATCCTTCTAATAAGGTATAGGCTTGTTAGTGGTCATAGGTCTTCTCTAGACCTTATCTGTTTTGTAACTTGGTTATGGGCAATTGCTGTGTCTGAGAAAAAACATATCAAACATTAATTGTATTGCATAAAAACACTAGGATTGTATAAATGTGTGGGAGCCTTATATAGTAAGAGTGATCAGTTTTTCAGAATACTTACCTGATATTGAAAAAACTGAATGTAAGCACCTGGTACTTACTCTGTGATCCTTCTAATAAGGCATATGCTTGTTAGCAGTTATAGGTGCCTACAAGGCTGACAGATTTGGATGTGTGAACCACAAAATGGTGGTCGGGTAAGATTAATAAGGAATTATAATATGAAATTAAATTTTAATGTTTAGGAATATTTTCATAACTGGGATGTTGTATAATTGTAATGTTGTGTTTTAGATGTAGAAATTATTAATCTGATGAAGCAATCACCAGCGAAACAAAGCTTCAACCGGTGGCTTGTCATATGGTTGACATAACTTCTGGCTGTGATTTTTACCACGGTGCTTGCTGCACACGGACAACGATACAGCCTCGAGAAAGAGAGAGAGAGACATTATTGGTCAGCCGCCATCAGCCGACTACGGAGGAGCCCAGTGCTTATACAACACAGAGGATCGCAGCAAGTGAATGTGTTGCTGTAGAGACTTGTGTGACTCTGATGAACAGTAATTCGATCCTGTCTCTTTATAGTTATTGCATAAGCTTGTGTTAGTTGTAATATTACAAGGTTTCTTTGTTTATAATGATGATTCTGTGAACTGGAAGTACTTGTCTATGTGAGCATAAGAAAAATATTTATAAAACAACAAAAGGAATTTTTGAGGCTGCGTGTTGAAATACTGTGTGAGAACAGGAGATTTAGCCAGCTATTATATGCAACACGCCCTTGCTTAATAGTTAAACCTCCAGATACTAGCTGGAGATCTCCTGCTACTGCAACTGATCTCCAGCCGATAGAGATCAGTTCACCTGGAGAAAATGGCCTCTTTGGCCATTGGTCTCTATGGCATTGAAGTCCCTCCCCTCTCTAAACCCCGCCCTCCTCAGGCTCCTCCCCCAAAATCTCCAGGTATTTCCCAACCTGGAGCTGGCAGCCCTACCCCCCCAGAAACCTTTTGCACCTTTCCAGAATCTTTCGCTAAAGATGTCCTCACAATCGCCAACGTTAAGCTTCAGGGAAATGGAGGAAATGCAAAACGGGAAAAGCCATGTGGTCAATTGAGGAGGGCCTGGTGCTGAAGGAAGGGTCGTTGGGGGGCAGTTTTCTTATGAAAAATATTGCCCCCCTCCCCGGAGAGCAGCAGAGCTTCTTGGATCAGGGGAAAGAGCTTTTGGGAAGTCCAGAAGCGGAGGCCGTTTTGTTTGGGAGGTGGGGAATCCAGTGCAAAAACCAGTCTGTACACATCAGAGGACAGCTTGGAGGGAAAAACAGGACCGGAACCGACTTTATGGTTGTGCAAGAGGAGGTGACCTGCCTTCGACCACTGAAGACCCTTCAAGGCCAACAAACGGCCATCTCTTTTACTGTACTTTTACTGTGACATTTATTGTCACAGATCTGACATGACGGTCTGCAGTAGAAAAGCAGACCAGGAGAACACGGCTACCCTCCGAAAATATCCAACATGATAGAACCGATTTATAACAATATTTTTACCACCACCCGTTTTAGATTTCCCCCCTTTGGCCCGCCCAATCTCTCCAGCTTTTCCTCTATGCCAGTGGCATTTCTCTGTGCCCCCACAAGCCTCCCAACCTGTAGAAAGGGGGAGAAAATCTTCCATACCATTTCCTCAGCCATGACTCAGGACTCTGAGCTATAGATATAATACTAGGGTTGTGCTATAGTGGCAGTACTACATTATAATGATGCAGACCAGTAGTAACGGTAGATGGTATCGTTGATCGTTCAATAAATGATGTAGCTTTTCCTGGCATCAGATGGGATGCTAGCCCAAGCGCCTGTTGACCCACCGTTCAACCTGGGCTGGGCTCCCAACTAACAAGGCAGGCACGGTTTGTGAGCTGACATCCCAAGGGTGTTCTGGATTTGTTCTCTGCTCAAGAATCCATCTCTTCCGATGTTGCTTTGGTAACCCACAAAACGGGAGGAAAACAGATCTCAACGCCTAAGGCTTGAATGGGAGCGAACCGGGGTTAAGAATGGCCTCCTGTTGGTGGCAACTCAGGAATCAGAGAGCCACGTTTCCCATCCGCCACAAGAGCCACATGACGACGGCATGCCGTGTGCCAGCCCAGACACATGCATCTACCGAAACAGAACTATGAATCGGAGGTATATAATAATGGGAACGTTTGCCGTTCCCGAAGTTCCTCTGAGCATGCAGGGTGGTTTCTCCTCCAGGGACCTTTGTGTCTCCGGAGGGAAGAGAAGGGCTTCCCTCTCTGTAGGGCTGCCAACTCCAGATGGGGAAATCCCTGGAGATTTTGGGGGTGGAGCCTGGGGAGGGCAGGGTTTGGGGAGGAGAGGGACCTCAGTGGGGGGCCATGCCATAGACTTCCCCCTCCAGCAGCTGTTTTCTCCAGCGGAGCTGATCTCGGAGGCCTGGAGATCCATTGTAATTCTGGGAGATTACCAGGGGAGGGTTGCCTGCCTCCCAGTGGGAGAACAAAGTCAGCCCCTTCGGGACCCCATTGGGCAGAAAGGCGGGGTCTCCATGAATTAAATACATACAAACAAATGAAAGCTGGGGACATCTTGAACAGAGACAAAGACAACCGGGTTCACGTGACATACCATTTATTCGGTCAGCTGCCAGAAGACATGGAAATGGTCGGAGCTTAAAGGACATTGGAAAGAACTCGGTGGAGGAGGAACGTCGATGGCCATGCTTCAGTGGAACCTCCATTCTCAGAGGCAGTTTGCTGCTGATGCCGGCGGCTGGGAGGCCTCTGTGAGGAAGGTCTGTGGCTTCTTCTTGCCCGGCTTTCCCCGGCTTTTCCGGAGGCGACCGGATGGGCCTGGGTCTTGTGCCTCAGGGCAGTTTTTCCTATGGTGAGGATTGGATTTGGGGATGACCGGGAAGAGCCTTTGTGCTCCTTTTGCTCCCCACCCTTTCCTCTCTCCCCCTCTCGGTTTCCATTCTTGACTCACAGACAGGGCTGCCGATCCAGGGTGGGAAACTCCTGGAGCTTTGGGGATGGAGACTGGGAAGGACTGGGACCTCTCTGGAGTACAGGGCCATAGATCGGGTTGCCAGGTGCCGCTTTGCCACCGGTGGGAGGTTTTGGGGGCGGAGCCTGAGGAGGGCGGGGTTTGAGGAGGGGAGGGACTTCAATGCCATAGAGTCCAATTGCCAAAGCGGCCATTTTCTCCAGGGGAACTGATCTCTATCGGCTGGAGATCAGTTGTAATAGCAGGAGATCTCCAGCTAGTACCTGGAGGCTGGCAACCCTAGCCATAGAGTCCACCCCCTCCAAAGCATCCATTTTCTCCAGGGGAACTGACCTCTTTAGTCTGGAGAATCGCTTTAATTCTGGGGGATGCCAGCCTCCAGGTCCCACCTGGAGGCTGGCATCCCTACCCTCAGGAAAAGGACCGTGTGTGTCTCACATCTCTCTGCCATTTCCCTGAAAGGTTTGCTAACTGCAGCTTGGGAAATTCCTGGAGATTTGGGGGTGGGACCTGAGGAGGGTGGGGTTCGGGGAGGGAAGGGAAGGGATCCCAGGGGTATATGCCCAGAGGGCCCTATTGCAGACTTCAAATCAATGCATGGAGGTTGGGAGTGGCACAGATCCCACCGGGACCACGAACTTGAAACAGTGTTGTAGTTGTTGTTGTTTGTACAAAATGTGTAACTTAAAACAGTTTTTGAAAATGGCTCCCTCTTGCGGCCACACCTTGAAATAATCTCAGAGGTGGGCTTGGGACCTGCCTTCTTGACCCGGGTCTTCTGTGCCCCGGACTCTCTGTGGGGCATGTCAAATATCTGGTGACGACTCATGGAAAGCAGTGTGACAAAACCAGATCCCCGGAAGCTGTAATTGTGAGAGCTGCCGAATTTCTTCTTCTTCTTTTTTTTAAGGAATACCTAACCCTTACTTGGAATTACAATTCAGAAAGTCCTTCTCACAGGGCTGTGACTGAATTGAGATTCAGTGCAAATGTCTAGGATGCGGACTCGAACCAAGCCCTGACCGGTATGGGCCAGGCTAGCCCGATCTTGCCAGATCTCAGAAGCCAAGCAGGACTGGCCCTGGTTAGGGATGCCAGGTCCCTCTTTGCCACCGGCGGGAGGTTTTTGGGGCGGAGCCTGAGGAGGGCGGGGTTTGGGGAGGGATTTCAATGCCATAGAGTCCAATGGCCAAAGCGGCCATTTTCTCCAGGGGAACTGATCTCTATCGGAGGGAGATCTGCTGTAATAGCGGGAGATCTCCAGCTAGTACATGGAGGCTGGCAACCCTGGCCCTGGTGGGAACTTGGACAGGAGACCACCAAGGAGTTCCAGGGTTGCTATTCATAGGTAGGCGACGGCAAAGCACCTTTGCCGTGAAAACACTTCACAGGGTCGCCGAAAGTGAGCTGGGACTTAATGGCAGTTTCTTCCCAGGATAGAACAAGAGAACCATCCGATGTGGAAAATGCCCACTGACCCTTAAGGACAGCACTGTTTTTCTTCGACCTCACCTAGAGTACTGTGCTCAGTTTGGGGCACCACAATTTAAGAAGGATGTAGACACGCTGGAACGTGACCACAGGAGGGCAACAAAATGGTGGGGGGTCTGGAGAAGAAATCATAGAATCACAGAGTTGGAAGGGACCACCAGGGTCATCTAGTCCAACCCCCGGCACAATGCAGGACATTCACAACTACTTCCCCCCCCCCAGACCCCCAGTGACCAGATGATGGCCAAGATGCCCTCCGTCTCATCATCTGCCTAAGGTCACAGAATCAGCATTGCTGACAGATGGCCATCTAACCTCTTCTTAAAAACCTCCAGGGAAGGCGAGCTTACCACCTCCCGAGGAAGCCTGTTCCACTGAGGAACCACTCTAACTGTTAGAAAATTCTTCCTAATGTCTAGACAGAAAATGTTCTGATTTATCAGTTCTTGTAGGTTATCCGGGCTGTGTGACCATGGTCTTGGTATTTTCTTTCCTGATGTTTCGACAGCAGCTGTGGCAGGCATCTTCAGAGGAGTAACACTGAAGGACAGTGAGACACTCCTCTGAAGAAGCCTGCCACCGCTGCTGGCGAAACGTCAGGAAAGAAAATACCAAGACCACGGTCACACAGCCCGGATAACCTACAAGAACTAATGAACTCTGACCGTGAAAGCCTTCCACAATATTGTGTTCTCATTTAATTTCAACCCATTGGTTCTGGTCCGACCTCCTGGGGCAACAGAAAACATCTCGGTACCATCCTCTCTATGACAGCCCCTCAAGAACTTGAACATGGTTATCATATCCCCTCTCAGTCTTCTCCTCTTCAGGCTAAACATACCCAGCTCCTTCAACCTTTCCTCACAGGACTTGGTCTCTAGACCCCTCGCCATCTTTGTTGCCCTCCTCTGGACACATCCCAACTTGTCTACATCTACATCTAAAAAGGATGGTGCCAAGTTGTTTTCTGTTGCCCCAGAAGGTCGGACCAGAGCCAAAGGGTTGAAATTAAATCAAAAGAGTTTCCGTCAAGACATTAGGAAGAACTTTCTAACAGTTAGAGCGGTTCCTCAGTGGAACAGGCTTCCTTGGGAGGTGGTGAGCTCTCCTTCCCTGGAGGTTTTGAAGCAGAGGCTAGATGGCCATCTGTAAGCAATGCTGATTCTGTGACCTTAGGCAGTTCATGAGAGGGAGGGCATCTTGGCCAACTTCTGGCCATGGAGTAGGGGTCACTGGCCGGGCAGGTACATCACTGTTCTGTCAGCAGCCCTTCCGAGCAGTTGCTGAGCTTCGCCTGGCCAAGAGAGAGGGTGTCTGCCAGGATGGAGCGTGCAGCAAGAGCTCTTCTCTGCTTCTTCCCCAGAGCGGTCTGGGTTCTAAAGGGGGAAGGGTCTGCCTGTTGGGGAGGGGATGCAGCGGTTGAAATGCAGGAATGAGGAGGCTGACGCTCTAGAAAGCTTGGTGCATAAAGTGAAACATTTATTTTGGCAGGTTCTCATTTCAAACATTGTCCCCAAACATACCCCAACAAAACATGCACAGAGATGTATATTGGAGGAGCCATTTGCACAGAAGAGGGCAATCGTATGCACACAGAAAAACAACCCATCCCCTTTTCCTTTACAAGATGCCAGACAGATAATGAAGTAATTAATAGATCGATTATTAATTCAAGGTGCCCTGGGGTGCTGCTCTTTCTCAGCTGGGAGGGACGCGGAATTGTGGCAGGGAAACCTCTGGTAGCCCCAAAGGGGCTGCCAAGGATGCCCAAGGATTTCTTGGGTGGGGCCTGCATGCAAAAAGCCCGCGTCCCTCCCCCTCCATGGGAACTGGCCATTTGGCGCCCCCCCCCGAGCTCTGGGCGATCCCTCTTGAGAGACGAGACCCAGACTGCTACTGCCAACATGGAAGACTATTGCCCAGGCATGATTGTTGCCCGTTGCCTTAGACCCCTTTTCAGAGCGGAGTAGGCAAAAACCCCATCCTGCGTAGCGTCAATCTGCTGGAGGGGGGGAAATTCCTACTCGACCCCCAAACGGGCGACCAGCTTGCACCCACTCTGAAATTAAGGGTGGGCGTGTGTCTCCCTTGCCGATTGAAGGTGTCCCCCCCGCCCCAATGCTACACCTAGGAGGCATCCTCAGTGCTGTTTGGCTCCTGCTTCCGCCAACTCTGGCCAACCGCCCTCCTTTTCCAGCGCCTCTCTGAGTCTTTCCTGTCTCTGTGGATTTTCCTCCGTGGCATTCCTCTAAACCCTCCGCCCCATTGACCGATCTCTTTCTGTCTTCATCTCATGTACAACTTTCGGTCCCCCAAAGATCGTCTCCCCTTTCCTTCTCTCCACTCACTGAGCTTCCAACTGTCCAGAAGGCAGGTTGGTCTGGAAAAAAATCCCTCAGTTTATATGGAAGCTGCGTAGTTGTAGGACTTCTCTGCTTTTAAGACGTATCCTATATGTGATGGACTAAATGTCATCGTCCGCTGAGAAAAATATCTTTGTATCACCTTTCCACGATGACTGTTGGTTTTGGGTTCTCCTTTCAGGTACATCGTTCGGTTTGTTGCATTTTGGCACTGGTGCCTCTGTTCTTGGGTTCCGGTCTGTGTTGCTCTCCATTTGTTATTGTTCCCAGAGGACTTTCGAACGGTCGGCCGTTGCAAGCACAGACCGAGAGGAGCAGCTTGCTATTGTGTCTGATGGCCCCGGGAACAGAAGACATCTCGGAGGACCGATCCTCACAAGAGAGTTCTTTCCCTCAAAGACCGCAAATCCAGAAGGTTCAAGGCCAGTTGGCTGCTCTTGCCGGACGTGGCATGGGGGAGAGGAAGGTGATCCTCCCGAAGGAGAGGAAGGTTGTCTTGCTCTTGCCGAGGTGGAGGCTGAAAGTTCATGCTCGCGTCGCTCTGGGATACTGTGGTCGGGATGGGGGAAGGAGAGGACCAGAGGGTTGTCCGTCCAAATGCCTGCCCCCAAGGTAAGAAAGTCTGGTGGATCAGCCTCTCCACAGGGGTCACTCCGGCCCGACACAGACTGGCCCTCTGGAACATGCTTCGATGTGGTCGAACGTGGCGGCCAGCTGCTCTGGGGGTCTCCAGCTGTTCTGCTGCATCTGTGAGGCTTCCTGGAAGAGCCCCAGGGCCTCTCTGCAGAGACAGGAAAGTGAGGGTTGGGGGTGGGCTTTCCAAGGCAGGAAGGAGCAGAGAGAGTGAGAGCGAGAGCGAGGGCGAGAGCGAGGGCAAGAGAGAGAGAGAGAGAGAGAGA
Organism: Euleptes europaea; assembly: GCF_029931775.1. Taxonomy (NCBI): domain Eukaryota; kingdom Metazoa; phylum Chordata; class Lepidosauria; order Squamata; family Sphaerodactylidae; genus Euleptes; species Euleptes europaea. Next base: position 40,657,072 of record NC_079330.1, on the reverse strand, counting down.
GAGAGAGAGAGAGAGAGAGAGAGAGAGAGAAATGGCTCCCGAAGTTGAACATAGACAGGTGAAGGGAAGCGTCCCCCCAGCATCCAGCCTCCCTCAGTGCTATCCACTGTCCCCCAGGACTCTATGGCTCAGACCCCACTGAGGCTACAGTAGTGCTCTGGGCTCCTGCCATGGCAAGGGAGGGGGCCCCACTGGCCTCACCAGGGAAGCCACAAAGCCGTGTAGCAAGTTTAGCGAATGGAGGATGCTCCCAAGCCCAACGGAGGAAAGAAGAGGCCAGAGAGGGAACAGGGGAGCAGGTTCAACAGGTTCCCATGGCTCCCTCTTTGCAAAGGTGCAACACAGACAGGCCGGCTCCTGGACAAATGTGTCCCCTTCCCAAACTACATCCTACCCCACACAGAGACACCACAGGCCCCACGAGATTCCCTCTTTGCTGCTAACAGGGCTCCTACCTTAAGAAGCCCCATCCCCTGGCCGGCCGGCTTTCTTCTGGTGCATAGTCACAGTGGGAAGCCCTCTCCACCATGCACCAGAGATCATCCACTTGGCCCATTCCTGGTCGGGGGGGGGTTCAGGAGTGGGGGATGTGCCCCTCCTTCACTCACCTCCAGGTGTTCAGGATTCTGCGGCTGCAGGGAATTGGGAAGGCCGCCTCCCTTCAGGCCTTTCACCCCTTCCTCAGAAGTCCAAGGGTGGTCCGGGGCATGGCTGTCCTCTTCAGCGGGCGATCCCTGTCAGGAAAGGAGAGGAAGGGCTGGGGTTTCCTCTTTGTCAATGCCCCACATCAGTCTCCTCTCTTGCTTCGAGAAATGCAGGATGCCCAACGGGGGTTTCCTCATTTCATCCTCTAACCATCTCTGGGGTCCCTGTTGGGACCCTAGTCTTTCGGGAGGCACCAAACACCCATCTCAATTGCTGTCACTCTTCATCCTGGAAAACCACTTCCAGCTCTTCGCAGAAGGGAAGAGGCATAAAAACGAAATAAATACGTCAACAGGCACACACAATGTGCACCTTGATGATGCCCACTTCCCCCGCCTGACAACCGGGGTCCTGACCCACACCGACCGATGCCAAAGCAACCCCCCTTCCCTCCATCTTTAAGGCGCTCGAAGCTTCAAGGCGGCTGTTGTGCCTCCGTCTCTCACAGAGCTCTTGGTGAAAGGGGTTGGCCAAAACCTCCTTGGCTCGAGGATTTCAAGCCAGGCCTCTTGAACCCGAGCCCTTCCCTCTGTGGGAAGGAGCAGTCCCTCCCTCGGCCCCGGGCAGGAAAGACGGGGGGGGGATCCCTCGGAAGCCCCTGTGTCTCAGCTGAGGCCTGCCAAGCAGTGCTGGTGGGAATCCAGGAAGGCAGGAGAGGATCTCTCTTGCCCGGAGGGGGTGCGACCCCTCAGCACCGAGAGAAAAACCCTCGGCAAGCAGCGTGTCGAAAGGGTGGCCCATCGCCCTTTCCCTCGAGGCACTGGGCATGCTGAGCGCCAGAGGGCAGTGTTGCCTAAGCACTTGGCTGAGCCTGGCACCCAGTCACCCGAGGCGGGGCTGGGGGGGACTTTGGCTCCTGTGGCTTGCTGTTCTTCCCCCTCCGCTTGGCCTTTCCTTCTAGCCCAAAGGTGGGGAACGTCAGGCCCGGGGGCCGTTGAAGGCCCATGAAATCATTTGGTCTGGCCCTTTGTGGGTCCTGGCAGATCTCTAGCTCAGAAGGATCTAAGACTGGTGATCCGCCCCCTCCCGCGGACAGGAATAGCCTCTGTTCAAGGCGGATGTGAGTTTGTTTTGCCAAGAAAAGGAACCTTTCCCCCCCCTTGCAGAAGAATCGTCAGCTATGGAGCTGCTAGGACCGCCCATGAAACTGTGTTGACCATTTCCCACCCGGGCCATGGAAAAACGTATTCCCTCTCTACTACAAGAGGGCTGGGGGTAGAAGTGGCGACACTAGAGGGGTTAAAGGGGGCAGGGCCAGAATGCACAGGGGGGGGGGTGTTGCAAGTTCTCAGCCAGTGTGTCCTCATTTCATCCCTGCAGGCGGAGGTAGCAGGAGCCGGCTGTAGAATCCGGCCCCAACCATGAAGAGCAGGACCAACTCTGGCATGCAGCTGTACGGCTATGCCTGGCTGGTGCAACAGACCATCCTGTGCCTCCAGGTGGGCGAGTGCACCACTGGTTGGATGCCTGCCTGCTTGTCCACGTGGGGTGGTGGTGCCATCTGGAGCAGTTGCCTGCTTGGGGCTTGGTCGGCTAATTTTTAAGGTGATAATTTTGTGTGGCCTGCAAATGATGTTATAAATATCCAAATGGCCCTTGGAGAGGAAAAGGTTCCCCACCCCTGTTCTGGCCACTCTCCTCGCAGATGTCATCCGAGGAACCAGACAGCCACTTGGCCAAGAGAGGTTTCCTTGTCTGCTGGCTAGCCCTGCAAGACCCAGCAGGGAAAGGGAGGGGCGAGGGAGGAAGGGAAGGAGACCCTTTGGCCCTGAGGGGTACCTGGTCAACGATGGAGCTGGTGAGATCCTCGGCCGGCCACTGAGGTGCCTGCCGGCCCGTCTCGTTGCTCTCCTCTGGCAGCTGGTCCCAGACACCCGCATCTGACTGATACAAAGAAAGGAAAGGGCCAGGAAGGGCCCCAATCTCCACAACACAGAGAACAGAAATCTGCCTGGGAGTAAAAAGGGTGGGACGAGTGTCTTGGGCATCTCCCTAAGATAAGGGCTTCAAGCCACCCAGCACCTTCGGCGCGAGACTCTTGGCTCCCGCTCAAGCGTTCCTCAACAGCCTCCCCCATTCTGTTCCTCCAGCCTGCTGCTCCTTCCTTTGGAGGGGGGGCTCTCCTGGGGGCTCCAACAACTCTTTGGGGTGGCTGCATCACGAGTCTGGGTGGGGTGGGGGAAGAGAGGACTAGGATCTCTTTCTCAAGGGGGGAAGATAATTCACAGTGGGTAGCAGTGTTAGTCTGTTTGCAGTAGTCAAAAAGGGCAAGAGTCCAGTAGCACCTTAAAGACTAACAAAAATATTTTCTGGTAGGGTATGAGCTTTCGTGAACCACAGCTCACTTCTTCAGATACAGCTAGAATGTGAATCCATCGGTCTTTAAATCGAGGAACAGTATGTAAATGTGAATAGCAGGCTTGATTGGATTAGGTGTGATATGCAAAAGAGTCTGTGATGTCCAGGGGAGAGATGGGTGTGGAGAAATCAGCATTGGTAATGGGCCATGAATGCAAGGTCTTTATTCAGCCCAGGTAAATGCATTGACTTTTCCTTTCCCTTCCTTCCCTCTCTCCTTCCCTGTAGACCTGGAAATCCTAGCTTTCCTTCCTAGCCTTTCTCTTTTCTTTCCCTTCCCTCCCTCCCTCCCTCCCTCCCTGGAGACCTGGAAAACCTAGCTTTCCTTCCTAGACTTTCTTCTTTTCCTTTCCCTCCCCTCCCTATTTCCCTAGAGACCTGGAAACCCTGGTTTAACTTCCTAGACTCCCTTCCTTCACTCCCTCCCTGGAGACCTTGAAACCCTTGCTTAACTTCCTAGACTCCCTTCTTTGCCTTTCCCTCCCTCCCTCCCTGGAGACCTGGAAATCTAGCTTAACTGCCTAAACCCCATTCTTTTCCTTTCTTTTCCTTTCCTTCCCTCCCTCCCTCCCTCTCTCCCTGGAGACCTGGAAACCCTAGCTTTACTGCCTAAACTCCCCTCTTTTCCTTTCCCTTCATTCCTGTGAGGGTCTGTATGCCTTTGCCTGGTGTGTTCCCCCCCCCCTGGACTCGTAAAAGCAGTCCAGGCCTTTTGCCTTTCCTTGGTTCAGGCGCAGCGTCCGACAGGCCCCAGGTTGGAATGTCTCTTCCCACGTCCACCTCCCTTGCTCTCTCTGACTCCCTCCCACCAGCTGAGGCCTTGGTGGGTAGACAGCAATAACGAGCTCCCTGAGGTCTTTGATGTTCTTGTACCATGCACAATTATCTCTTAGATTCCCATAACATACGTTTGACATCTGCTTCCCTGTAGGGGTTATAATTCTGTCTTTGTGAGATCGTGAGCACTTGCAACTTTACCAGTGTAAGGCCTGTACTACCTGAAGCTTCCAATAAAGTTCCTTGTTTCTGCATGACCGTCTGAGCAAGTGATTTTATGGAGTTTGCACAGGGAGGTTGGGAACCCTCACATTAAATTGCAAGTCTTCTGCCTCGTGGTCCTGCTCCTGTACCGTTCTTGGACAGCTATGGCAGGCAACGGGGATGACAACGACAAGAAGGACAGCGCCGTACCCAAGCAGCCCGATCCGGCCCCTTCGGAAGGGAAGTCGACTGGGAAGACGCCCAGTGGAGCTGACTCGGGATTGGGTCTGGGTACAAAGCCCCCGTCTACCCGCTTGAATACCTGGCTGGAATCTCCCCGGAGTTGGTCGCTACCGCAGAGCGACGCGCGGTCACGACGGACTGCGGTTCACGGGTTGGGGTTAGAGGACGATCCCGCCCGAAAAGAAGCCCTGCTGCTTCACCAGATGGATGAGGAGCGGCAGCGCTGGCAGGAAGAGCGTCAGGAATTACTGGACCGGATGGATGCCATGAACGCGGTGATTCTGGACATGGCTCAAGCCATGGACGACCTGAAGGTTCCGGCTCCACCCGTGGCTCCGGCGGACAGAGGGCAGCAACCAGGCTCACCTGTGGCTCCCGCACCTCCCATCCGTCCCGCTCCACCAGCCCGCCGAGATCTGAAGATCACGTATGATGGGTCGAGCGACCAGCTGACGTTTTTTATGGTGCAAGTGGACATTTTTATGCGCGAACAGGCCCGGACTTTTACCTCGGAAGAATCCCAGGTCCAATACGTGGCGTCCCTCCTACAAGGTGAGGCGGCCGCCTGGATGGTACTGCAGTATGAGCTCCGCTCCCCGGTCTTGCGAAGTCTCGATGACTTCATGATCTCCCTTCGACACCGTTTCGAGGACCCGCATTTGGGTGAGCGAGCAAAAACTGCCTTGCTACAACTGCGCCAAGGGACGAAATCTGTCACGCAGTATGCGAGCGAATTTCAGTCGCTCTCGAGTAAAATTTTGGACTGGAGTGAAGCTACCAGGGTGCAGTATTTCCGCGAAGGTTTGAACCCGGAATTGCAACACTGGGCTTTCATGCAAGGTAACCCTCCCGATGTTGAAGGGTGGGTTCGTCACGCCGCTGACATCGAGAACCGAAAGCAGCTGCTGCTCCTGTCCCGACAACGCACCGGACGGGAGACCAAGACCCGTGGAGACAGGCCCGGCGGTCCGAAGGACTCTCGTCCCCCATCGGGGGGAGGACCATCCGTGACCGAACGCCGCAAACGCTTTGAGAGCGGGGTCTGTCTCGTTTGCAGGGGGAAAGGACACTTTGCCTCTCAATGCCCTTCCCGACCCGGACGTCCGGGACCATCTCGTCCGGCAACGACCGAACCTGAGAAGCCCCCGACCGAGGGGCAACCTCGCCGCCGGAGCGGCGCACCAAGCCGACGGGGCACACCCTCGGCCTTGCACGCACGTGCCGAGGTCGAAGCCTCGGGCTCTTCTGGCCCATCGGGGCCACGGATTACAAATGAAGCCTTTGACTCATCGGAGTCACGGATTACAAATACCGCATCTGCTTCCTCCAGCGAGGAGGAGGACTGGGACATGCCGGCAAAAAACGCTGTCGGTCTGCTGTAAAGGGGGCTCCTCAGCAGACCGCTCCGAACGTTGTGCAAGGAGCTCCACTGATGGTAAGCGCTCAGGAAGACAATGTGTATGTAAAGGTCAATCTCTCATTGCCAAAAGGGGGGCCCATGTTAGAATTTACGGCCCTAGTTGACTCGGGTTGTGCCCGCACTCTGATAAGCGAAGAGGTGCCCGACAATTGCGAGTTAAGCGAAAGCGGCTACCTGAACCCATCCGCTTTTCCCAGATGGATGGCAGTGACTTTAAAAAAGGACTTGTAACTCACCGCACTGCCGCGGTCGTCATGGCCATAGGGGAGCATTGGGAACGACTTTATTTTACCGTTGCCCCCATCGCCGCACCCGTTGTGTTAGGGATGAATTGGTTGCTGGGGCACAATCCCTCCATAGACTGGGTTGAGCGGACGCTCACCTTTCTCCGCAACCCGTGTGAATTCCATGATAAAGACTGAGTACTTAACACTCCCGCAGCCGCCCTCGTGGGGGGCCCTTCTATCGAGACTTCCCTGCCCCAGCTTCCCAGCGAGTATTCCCAGTTTGCCGATGTGTTTGACGTGCAGGAATGCGACGAATTGCCCCCCCACCGGGAGACGGACTGTGCGATTGAAATAGTGGGGGATGGCAAATTATCCAAAGGGAAGGTCTACCCCATGAGCCCCAATGAAAAGGCGGTGTTGCGAGAATATTTGGACACCAATTTAGCGCGGGGTTTTATCCGTCCGTCTAAGGCTCCATACTCGGCTCCCGCCTTCTTTGTCAAGAAAAAGACGGGAGACTTAAGACTGTGTATTGATTTCCGTAGACTGAATGCTGTCACGCAGTCTAATGCATACCCCCTCCCTCTCATTCCAGACCTCCTCGCACAATTGAAAGAGGGCCGAATCTTCACCAAATTGGATTTGGTGGAGGCTTACCACCGAGTCCGCATACGAGAAGGGGACGAACCTAAGACTGCCTTCTCCAGTTGTTTTGGAATGTTTGAATATTTAGTGATGCCGTTCGGACTTTCGGGGGCTCCGAGTGTGTTCATGCAATTGATTAATGAAGTACTTCATGATTTATTGTTCCGCGGGGTGGTGGTTTTCTTGGACGATATCCTCATTTATACGAAAACCATGAAGGAGCACGTACAACTGGTGCGTGAGGTGCTGCAGCGGCTGCGTGAGCACAAACTGTTTGCTAAGGTTTCTAAATGTGATTTCCATCAACCCTCCATCACTTTCCTGGGCTATGTGATTTCCCATCAAGGCTTAGAGATGGATCCCGAGAAGGTTCAGGTGGTAATGGAGTGGGACCCCCCCACCACGTTCAGACATTTACAGCAGTTTTTGGGCTTTGCTAACTTTTACCAAAACCTCATCCCTAACTTTGCCCAGGTAGCGCTCCCTCTCACTTCGCTCCTGCGCACAAAAGGGAAAGGGGCAGGAGCCGCCTTGCCCTCTGCTCGGTTGCAATGGACTCCGGACTGCCAGCAGGCTTTCGATACGCTCAAGCTGCTTTTCTTGTCCGAACCCGTTCTCGCGCACCCTGATTGCGAAAAACCTTTCGTGGTCCAGGTCGATGCCTCTGACGTTGCCATGGGGGGGACCTCTTGCAACGGGACGAGAACGGTCAGCTGAAACCTTGTGCCTATTTTTCTAAAAAATTCTCCCAATCCGAAATCAACTGGGCCATTTGGGAGAAGGAAGCCGCTGCTGTTAAACATGCCCTCACCATTTGGAGGAATTTTCTGGAAGGGGCAGAGATCCCTTTTGAGGTTTGCAGCGATCACAAGAACCTAGAGGCCTTAAAAGGGGCTAGAAAGCTCACCGCGAAACAGATTCGTTGGGCACAGTTTTTTGCCAAATTCCGCTTTGTCCTGAAACATGTGCCAGGGAAGGACAATGCGTTAGCGGATGCTCTTTCTAGACTCCCCGAATACCGCAATGACTTTGACCGGCTGGTGGATTCCTTGTTTACCCCTGAACAGAGAGGGGAAGTCTCGGGACTTGCAATAACCACGCGGTCCCAGTCCCACCGCCAAGATGTTCCTCCCCTCAAGGGAATCCCGGAGGCTTTTCAACAGCGGCTCCGGGACGCTTCTCTGAGGGAGGCAAATCAGCAGGTTCTCCCCGCACATCTCAACCAACAGGGCTCCTTATGGTTGCAGGGGGGTAGGCTTTATGTCCCTGAAGGACTCTGAAAAGAGGTGCTGGGAATGGTTCACGGGGCCAAACTTGCGGGGCATTTTGGGTTTGTAAAGACTTTGCATTTATTGCGGCGTCAATTTTGGTGGCCAGGTATGAGAGCCGATGTGGAGTTGTACGTGCGCAGCTGCCCCGTCTGCGCCACTGCCAAAAAACGGATGGGAAAGCCCCCCGGACTCTTAAAGCCTCTGGAGACCCCGACCATGCCCTGGGAAGTGATCGCCATGGATTTTATCACTGATTTGCCCCCAAGTCGGGGAAAAACTGTACTGTGGGTGATAACAGACTTATTCTCTAAACAGGTTCATTTTGTTCCTTGTGCGGGGCTACCATTGGCCCAGAAGTTGGCTAAACTGTTTATTAATCACGTGGTGAAGCATCATTCGATCCCGAGGAAGGTCCTCTCCGACAGAGGGGCCCAGTTCGTAGCCAAATTCTGGAGGGCCTTCCTGAAAGTCATGGGGGTGGAAGAGCAAGGACTCTCTTCAGCCTACCACCCCCAGACCGATGGTCAGACCGAACGTGTCAATGCTGCAGTAGAATGCTATCTAAGGTGTTATGTCAATTACCACCAGGACGATTGGGTAGACCTACTGCCTTTTGCTGAATATGCCTACAATAATGCCCCCCATTCCTCCACAGGTTTCAGTCCTTTTCACGTGGTTTATGGAAAGGACTTTGGGCCCTTTGGTTCTCCTAACATCACTCCTGAACTTGAAGGGGTGCAGGAGGTCCAGGATTGGGTACAAGTAGTGCAGACCACTTGGCCCTGGCTGCAGAAAAACCTGGAAAGGGCCAAGCGCAAGAACAAAGACCAGGATGATAAACATCGGTCTCTGGGGTGGGAACTCAAGGTGGGAGGGCAGGTTTACCTTTCCACAAAGAACCTACGGTCACTTCGGCCTTGCAAAAAGCTTAGTGACAAGTATGTAGGTCCTTTCCCCATCACCCGGGTGATCAATGACGTCACGGTAGAGTTGGAACTTCCCAAGTCTCTTCGAGGGGTGCATCCGGTGTTCCACATCAGCCTACTTAAACCGTACGTCGCTGCCCCTCAGTTCCACCCCCTCCCTAAGTCCGAAATTCCTACAGTAGTGGGGGGGGGAATCGCATCTTGAAGTTTCTAAAGTGTTGGACTCTAAGCTGAAAAAGGGAAAACTGTTCTATTTGATCCGCTGGAAGCACCTGGGATCCGCCCATGATGAATGGGTGGCCGCTCCCCATGTGGCGGCTCCCCGCCTGGTTCGAGAGTTTCACTCTGCCTATCCGGACAAGCCTCGTCTGCCCGGACTCGGGGGAGGGGGGCCTTAAGGGGGCAGAATGTGAGGGTCTGTATGCCTTTGCCTGGTGTGTTCCCCCCCCCCTGGACTCGTAAAAGCAGTCCAGGCCTTTTGCCTTTCCTTGGTTCAGGCGCAGCGTCCGACAGGCCCCAGGTTGGAATGTCTCTTCCCACGTCCACCTCCCTTGCTCTCTCTGACTCCCTCCCACCAGCTGTGGCCTTGGTGGGTAGATAGCAATAACGAGCTCCCTGAGGTTTTTGATGTTCTTGTACCATGCACAATTATCTCGTAGATTCCCATAACATACGTTTGACATCTGCTTCCCTGTAGGGGTTATAATTCTGTCTTTGTGAGATCGTGAGCACTTGCAACTTTACCAGTGTAAGGCCTATACTACCCTGAAGCTTCCAATAAAGTTCCTTGTTTCTGCATGACCATCTGAGCAAGTGATTTTATGGAGTTTGCACAGGGAGGTTGGGAACCCTCACAGTTCCCTCCCTCCCTCCCTGGACACCTGGCAACCCTGGCTTTGATTGGTAGCTTTCTTTTCCTTTCCCTTCCCTCCCTCTCTCCTTCCCTGTAGAATAGGAAATCCTGGCTTTCCTTCCTAGCCTTTCTCTTTTCTTTCCCTTCCCTTCCCTCCCTCCCTCCCTCCCTGGAGACCTGGGAAACCTAGCTTTCCTTCCTAGACTCCCTTCTTTTGTTTTCCCTTCTCTCCCTCCCTCCCTCCCTCCCTCCCTGGAGACCTGGCAACCCTTGCTTTCCTTGTTAGCCTTCCTTCTTTGCCTTTCCCTCCCTCCCTCCCTCCCTGGAGACCTGGAAACCCTGGCTTAACTTCCAAGACTCCCTTTTTTTCCTTTCCTTTCCCTTCCTTCCCTCCCTCCCTCCCTTCCTGGAGACCTGGCAACCCTTGCTTTCCTTCTTTGCCTTTCCCTCCCTCCCTCCCTCCCTGGAGACCTGGAAACCCTGGCTTAACTTCCAAGACTCCCTTTTTTTCCTTTCCTTTCCCTTCCTTCCCTCCCTCCCTCCCTTCCTGGAGACCTGGCAACCCTTGCTTTCCTTGCTAGCCTTCCTTCTTTGCCTTTCCCTCCCTCCCTTCCTGGAGACCTGGAAACCCTGGCTTAACTTCCTAGACTCCCTTCCTTTCCTTTCCTTTCCTTTCCTTTCCTTTCCTTTCCTTTCCTTTCCTTTCCTTTCCTTTCCTTTCCTTTCCCTTCCTTCCCTCCTGCCCTCCCTCCCTTCCCTGAGACCTGGCAACCATGGCTTAACTTCCTAGACTCCCTTCTTTGCCTTTCCCTCCCTCCCTGCCTGGAGACCTGGAAATCCTGGCATTCCATCCTAGCCTTTCTTCTTTTCTTTCCCTTCCCTTCCCTCCCTCCCTCCCTGGAGACCTGGAAATCCTAGCTTAACTGCCTAAACTCCCCTGTTTTCCTTTCCATTCGTTCCCTCCCTCCCTCCCTGGAGACCTGGAAACCCTAACTTAACCGCCTAATCTCCCCTCTTTTCCTTTCCCTTCATTCCCTCCCTCCCTCCCTGGAGACCTGGCAACCCTGGCTTTCCTTGCTAGCTTTCTTTCTTTTCCTTTCCCTACACTCCCTCTCTCCTTCCCTGTAGACCTGGAAATCCTGACTTTCGTTCCTATCCTTTCTCTTTCCTTTCCCTTCCCTTCCCTCCTTCCCTCCCTGGAGACCTGGGAAAACTAGCTTTCCATCCTAGACTCCCTTCTTTTCTTTTCCCTTCCTTCCCTCCCTCCCCCCCCTTCCTGGAGACCTGGCAACCCTTGCTTTCCTTGCTAGCCTTCCTTCTTTGCCTTTCCCTCCCTCCCTCCCTGGAGACCTGGAAACCCTGGCTTAACTTCCTAGACTCCTTTCCTTTCCTTTCCTTTCCTTTCCTTTCCTTTCCTTTCCTTTCCTTTCCTTTCCCTTCCTTCCCTCCTGCCCTCCCTCCCTTCCCGGAGACCTGGCAACCATGGCTTAACTTCCTAGACTCCCTTCTTTGCCTTTCCCTCCCTCCCTCCCTGGAGACCTGGAAATCCTAGCATTCCATCCTAGCCTTTCTTCTTTTCTTTTCTTTCCCTTCCCTTCCCTCCCTCTCTCCCTGGAGACCTGGAAATCCTAGCTTAACTGCCTAAACTCCCCTGTTTTCCTTTCCCTTCATTCCCTCCCTCCCTCCCTGGAGACCTGGAAACCCTAACTTAACTGCCTAATCTCCCCTCTTTTCCTTTCCCTTCATTCCCTCCCTCCCTCCCTGGAGACCTGGCAACCCTGGCTTTCCTTGCTAGCTTTCTTTCTTTTCCTTTCCCTACACTCCCTCTCTCCTTCCCTGTAGACCTGGAAATCCTGGCTTTCCTTCCTATCCTTTCTTTTTCCTTTCCCTTCCCTTCCCTCCCTGGAGACCTGGGAAACCTAACTTTCCTTCCTAAACTCCCTTCTTTTCTTTTCCCTTTCTTCTTTCCCTCCCTCCCTCCCTCCCTGGAGACCTGGCAACCCTTGCTTTCCTTGCTAGCCTTCCTTCTTTGCCTTTCCCTCCCTCCCTCCCTCCCTCCCTCCCTCCCTCCCTGGAGACCTGGAAACCCTGGCTTAACTTCCAAGAGTCCCTTCTTTTCTTTTCCCTTCCTTCTCTCCCTCCCTCGCTCTCGCCCTGGAGACCTGGAAACCCTGGCTTTCCTTGCTAGCCTTCTTTCTTTTCCTTTCCCTTCCCTCCCTCCCTCCCTGGAGAGCTGGAAACCTTGGCTTAACTTCCTAGACTCCCTTCTTTTCTTTTCCCTTCCCTCCCTCGCTCCCTCCCTGGAGACCTGGAAACCCTGGCTTTCCTTGCTAGCCTTCCTTCTTTTTCTTTCACTTCCCTCCCTCCATTCCTCCCTCCCTCCCTGGAGACATGGAAATCCTAGCTTAACTTCCTAGACTCCCTTCTTTTCTTTTCCCTTCCTTCTCTCCCTCCCTCCATCCCTGCCTCTCACCCTGGAGACCTGGAAACCCTGGCTTACCTTGCTGGCCTTCCTTCTTTTTCTTTTTCTTTCCCCTCCCTCCCTCCCTCCCTGGAGACCTGGAAACCCTGGCTTAACTTAGGGTGGATACAATGGGGTTGATTGGATTATTGGAAACAAAGTCACAATACCGAAGCTAACTACCGGTGAAGACTTGAGCAAAAGTATTCAGAGTTAAATGCGTGTGTTAAGTGTCTGATCTTCCCGGGCTCGCAGTATTGTTCTGTGGGACCCGGTATCAGATCGACCATTACCGGGGCGGGTCTCCATTGAGCTGCAGATCTTGGGTAGAAGACCAGGTGCAAACGGGGAGGGACGGAGTGCAAAAGGACTCAATTTTGTCTGTGGGGGAAACCATCTTGTTTCTATCCGGGGTTGGCGGAGAGCCTATCTGACATCTTGCCCCCCCAACGACACCCTCCCCGGATTCCCCGGATTGATGTCAGTCCGTAAGGGTGTGCTTAATCGCCATGGACTCCTTCTCTCCAATCGGTCAGTTAAGCTCAGGCCCGGAGAATTTTTTTGAAAAGTACGCACAGGGTTGATGTTCTGAAAAGCCGATTTACTTCGGAGCCCGTTCTGGCCCACCCGGACTGTGCTTGCCTGTTTACCATCCAGGTAAACAAAGCCAAAGGGGGAGCGCTCCTCCAGAGAAACGAGCAATGGGAGCTCAAACCCTGTGTGTACTTTTCAAAAAAATTCTCCAGGCCTGAGCTTAACTGGCCGATCGGAGAGAAGGAGGCCATGGCGATTAAGCACGCACTTACAGTCGGGCGTCAATTCCTGGAGGGGGCAGTGGAACCATTCGAGGTCTGGACGGACCACTGCAACCTGGAAGCCATTTTGGGGCAGAGGAAGCTTTCTGCCAAGCAGCTTAGGTGGGCGGACTTATTTTCAAAGTTCCTCTTCACAATTAAGAATGTCCCCGGAAAAGAGAATAGTCTGGCGGATGGACTCTCCTGCATGCCACAGTACGATTGTAGAGTCGAGCGGCCGGTAGGTTCCCTTTTCACCCCAGAACCCCTTGGCTTGGACCCGGAAGGGGCAAGCGCAGGGGTTCTGACCCGAGCCCAGGCCTGTGCGGCGGCCCCTCCGGCTGCCCCGGACCTCCCACACGGAGAGGCGACCTCTACCCCCTGCCCCCTAGCGATCCCAAGGGATCTTCCCATGGCCATTCACGCTAGGTGGGAGGACGCTCTTCAGGAGGAACGAAGGGAAAAGCTCCTGGGGGAGTGGGAGAATGGCATCCCGGAGGGAAAAACTTATGTTCCCCAGAAACTAGGCCCAGAGGTACTGGAGTGGAGCCACAGCTCCAAGGCAGGGGAGCATTTTGGTTTTGTTAAGACACTGCACCTAGTGCGATGCCACTTCTGGTGGCCAAGGATGCGCCAGGACATCGATGGGTTTATTAGGTCCTGCCCTGCGTGCGCCACCAATAAACGCCTGATGGGAAAACCCCCCGGATTGTTAAAACCCCTAGAAACTCCGGAGGCACCCTGGCGAGTAATCGGCTTGGATTTTATCACTAGCCTCCCTCCTAGCCAGGGGAAGTCTGTACTGTGGGTGATCACTGACCTATTTTCAAAACAGGTTCACTTCATACTTTGCGAACGAGTGCCCTCCGCCCACAAATTGGCCCGTCTGTTCATGCAGCAGGTCTTCCGTCTACACGGATTTCTGTGGAAGATCGTGAGCGACAGGGGCTCGGTCTTCATTTCTAAATTTTGGAAGGCATTCCTGGGCCTGGTTGGGGTGGATCAGGGTCAATCCTCTGCCTATCACCCGCAGACGGATGGGCTGACCGAAAGGGTTAACGCCGTGATCGAATGCTACTTGCGTTTCTTTTCTAACTACCACCAGGACAATTGGGTTGACCTGCTACCGTTGGCAGAGTATGCCTACAGCAACTCTGTACACTCCGCAACTGGCTTGAGTCTGTTCAAAGCAGTTTATGGGGTGGAGTTTGATCCTTTGGAGCTGTTCTTCTCCCGCCGGGGGGGGACCCCCCGGAAGTCTCCTCATGGGCTAATACCGTACGGAATACTTGACCCTGGTTAGTGAAGCAATTAGACCAAGCTAACGAAAGATACAAGGCGCAGGCAGAAAAACACAGGGCGCCCCAATGGGACCTGAAGGTCGGAGAGAAGGTCTACCTCTCCACAAAGAATTTAAAGTCATTGCGCCCATGTAAGAAATTGTGGCAAAAATATGTGGGTCCGTTTCCAATATCCCAGGTCATTAATGAGGTCACTGCTGAACTAGACCTTCCAAAGACTTTGCAGGGGGTACACCCGGTATTCCACGTAAGCCTTTTAAAGCCCTTTCTCCCTGCCCCAGATTGGCATCCTGAGCCCCCGGCTGCAACTCTTATTATGGTTCAAGGAGAACAACACTTTGAAATTTCTAAAGTCCTGGATTCCAGAATGCGAAGGGGTCAGCTGGAGTACCTTGTCCACTGGCAACACCTAAACTCTAGCCATGACGAATGGGGTTCCACGGTACATGTAAACGCCCCCCTCCTGGTTGCCGAATTTAACCGGAGTTGTCCCGACAAACCTGGGAATCCGGGGAGGGGGTCTTTGGGGAGGTAAGATGTCAGATAGGCTCTCCGCCGGCCCCGGATAGAAACAAGATGGTTTCTTCCATGGACAAAACGGAGTCCTTTTGCACTCCGTCCCTCCCCGTTTGCACCTGGTCTCCTGTCCAAGATCTGCAGCTCAATGGAGACCCACCCCGGTAATGGCCGATCTAATACAGGGTCCCGCAGAACAATACTGCAAGCCCGGGAAGATCAGCCACTTAACGCATGCATTTAACTCTGAATACTTTTGCTCAAGTCTTCACCAGTAGTTAGCTTCGGTATTGTGTCTTTGTTTCCAATAATCCAATCAACCCCATTGTATCCACCCTATATATGTCTCAATATTCCCCCATACCTGTATGCTAGCCTTAAGCCTTTTGACCTGCTGAAATCGCTGTTCTTCTGAAATAAACTTTTACCTCGCTGCATCGTCTGGAGGAAAGTTATTGCCAGGAACGCATTGACTTGCTGAGGCCTGACACCTGGAGACCTGGCAGCCCTGGCTTCCCTTCCTAGCCTTCCTTCTTTTATTTCCCTTCTCTTCCTCCCTCCCTTCCTGGAGACCTGGCAACCCTGGATTTCCTTCCAAACCTTCCTTCTTTTCCTTTCCCTCCCTTCCCTCCCTCCCTCCCTGGCATTTTTTTTTTTTGGCTTTTATGATTTTTTTTTATTTTTTAACTGGGATAATTTTCTATTAACAACAATAACTTAATGAACTAATTCACAGTGAACTAATTGAGTCTAAAATAGTTGAAAGTCTAATATAGTGGTGATTACCATTACAACAATAACCAATAACCAATGGATTAACTAATTTTAACTGATGATTTTTTATCTTTGATGGGGATAATATTTTTGCTTTTTTATTTTTTATCTTTAATGGGGATAATTTTACCGTCAATATTTTTATAATGTTATAATTTTTAAAAGAACACCAATATCATGGAATAAAAGAATCAGAGAACTATTTACACACAAAAATATTTACAAAATATTTACAGATCCCCCATACTTTCCTGCTCATGGATCTTCTGAGCGCTGCCTCCCCAATCCTTGTTCTGATGGTTTACCTGTCCCTGGGCAGAGAGTGGCTTCAGACATCTAGAGGTGAGAAAGATGGAGAGGGATCTGTAGCTGGATTTGAATTACAACCTCTCCACCGAGCAGCTAATCTCCGCTTCCCGAGCATCACTGGAGACGCCTTGAGGAGATGTCGTGGAGCACGCGTGGGCCGGTGAGCATGTGAAGAAAGCAATGTGGAGAATCATTGCCACGTGGAAGCATCTCAGCATGTTGCACTCAGCGATGTGTGCTGCGATCCAGAGAACAGGGCTGCTTTAACAGCAAGGGTTCCCCACCTTTCAGCCACCCAACTGGGGTGGGTTTTTTCACGTTTCCACATGACGTGGTCCTCTGGGAATAGACCTTTCACAACCCGTTCCTCCCTCCAAAACAACAACGAGAACCCCAACAAAGATTGTTTCCTGAACATCCCTGTTCAAGTGTGGATGGCTGCACGGGGGCCGGTCCCCTGCAGAAGAGAATGGCCAGTGCTGGAAATAGCAGGGAGGGGCTACCGGGAGGAGGACTTTTGGAAAGAGGGTCAAGGGAGGTCTTCATCCCTATCTCAAGTTGGTTTTATTTTTGTTTTCTTCAAGAACAGAAGAGAATCACCCTCGGCTCAGCCTGCCTTTCAGGAAGGGAGGGTGGGGTCATTGGAGGTGTCCACAAATACCCAGAGGTCTTTTCAAAAGTTGAGCTTGAAGGATGTTTTGTTACTCCAGTGTTATAACAGGGTGGGCGGAGAATCTGAATGGTCACACAGCGCTGGTGTGTGTGTGTGTGTGTGTGTGTGTGTGGCCTCTATGTGAAAAGGAGAGAAATAGTGGAGAGAAAAAGGATTGCCCTGGGCTACCTGAAATCTCTGTCCAAGGGCAGAGAATTGGATCTAGCAGCTGAAGTTCTAATTTTGCAAGGACAAGAACCCATTTGTCACGGCAATAAGCTACCAGCATTAGAACTGGGGGGGGGGTAAGTCCCTCAACCATGCTTTTTGTGAGGGGAAGGAGTCTGTAGGTTTCAGAAGCAGATCTCAACCTCAAGTCACCCCGGGGGTGGGGAGTGTCCCTTTCCTCCTCCTCACTTTTCAAGGCACCCCCAGTCTTCTGGCTCCCTCCATGACTTTTCCTTTCTCATTTCCCCAGCTTTCCTGTCTCTTTCTTCTGTCCTTTATTTTCCCTTCCTCCCAGCCTGCCTGTCTCTACCCCTTTTCGGATGCTACAGTCAAGGAGTGCCACGCGGAGATCTTCCTGATACGCTCAGTCACCATGTCGTCTGAAAGGGGAAGGCACAGATTTTCAGGTTCGGCACATGCAACCCAGAACCCTGAAAAACCACATCAAGAGGTCTTTTGTATGCGCCAAATCCATGCAGTGGCCTTTTCAGGCATCGTTTCAGCCATCTGCCTCTCGGGAGGATCGAGGGCAGTGCTTCATCTCAGTCGTGGAAGGCGGGGGGCTGGAAGGCGGGGAGAGGTGCAGCCTGTCGGAAGTGAAGGACTTTGCGCTCTCTCTTAACCTCAGACTCCAGAGGGGGACAAGACTAGTGAGTCAGAGAGATAGAGGGGACAAGACGCTGGGGCATCCTTTTCTCTACTGCCCTTTGATATGGAGATGGCTACTTTCGGGAAACTTCCTTCCTTCCTGTTTCTTTCCCCACCTCCTCACTGGCACCTCTTCTCCATCTTGCCACCATGAGGGAAGGACTCATGTCCTGGATCTCCCTCCATCCCAGTTAGTTAGAATAGATAGGCAACTATACTTTATCCTACCCAGAAATGGATTTCCTACAATAAATGAAATATATTAGTTAAGTAGACAAAAGGCTCCTAGCAATTTTGTTCCTGGCACACACACAGGTTTGGATGGGCTTCTCTGCGCACAACAGCCTTTGTGCACCCTGCTAATTTAACAGGGATTTGGGATTCACAAAGCCCTCACAATCCAACACAGCCTCCGCTCTGGGTACCCCCCAGCCCCCAGCCAAGGCTTACCTTCTGCAGGTGAGCAGCAGCCCCTCAACCTCCGCCTCAGCCTTTCCCAGAGGCTCCAGCAGGGGGAGACCCCTTCATTCATAGCCTCCAGGACGTCCACAGTATGGAGGGCCAGGGTGCCGATGGATGGATCCTTATCCCGCCTCATGTCTCGCAGGGCTAAGAAGGAAGGAAAGGAAGGAAGGGTCAAAAGCCACGCAGCTGAAGAGGACACACCAGGAGGGTCCCATTCATGGGGTGGAAGGGGGCCTGGGGGGGTCTGATCCCTCATGCCAGGCGGGAGCTTTTCTCCGAGCTCACTTCCAGGATTGGTGATGGGAAGAAAGCGGGCAGGGAAGAGAGACGCTGCCGCTCCCTTTGCCCACACGCCTTGCCTGTTGCAAAGAGCCCTCCCTTGGAAATACTAACTGGAGAATCGCCTGGCTAAACCAACATGGCCGCTGGCGTTATCCCCTTCTCTGAGGAGAAGAGAGGGGGAGAAAGAAGGCCTGCGGACCATTGATTTCCTGGCAGGGTGGGCTAGTGGCTAGAGCACCAAGCTCGGACAGGAGCGACTCGGGTGGAGTCTCCGTTCAGCCACGGAGCTGGACGGAGAGTCCTTGGCCCAGTGTCCTACCTCACAGGGCTACTGTCAGGATACACTACCCTGTGATCTTTCCAGGACAGAAGGGTCCCAGGGTGACGGATAGACAGACAGGTATCTCCAGATGCTCCAGCCAAAAGAAGAGCCAAACTCACCCTGGTAGATGATGGTCATCTTTCTTTGATCCTTGGTCTGCTGACCTACCAAGCCTACGAAGAGAAAAGGGTGTTCTTAAGAGTCGGACGTCAGGGGGAGAGTCCACTTGGTCGTGGTCCTGGGACGCCAGGGGCCACATGGCCACACAGAGACTCCCACCTCACTCCCATCTCATGGGGATGACAGGGAAGGCTCTTCAAGAAATGCGGGCCACCCTAAGCCTCAGGACATCTCCGCTTGAGGGTGAAGAACCATTCGCGTTTTTCTTCCTTACCATTTTCAGAGAGAGAAAAGGGAGACCCAGCTGGAAAAGGAAAGAGCAGACGTACCCAGGATCCTGACCGCCGCCTCTCGGATGTTCGCTTGAGGGCTCCTCAGGTGCTCCAGGATCTGCTGCAGGAAGCGGCACTTCGGGACCTTCCTGAACCGTTAGCGCTGGTGCGCGGAGACTCTCCTCTCCTTCCTTGGGGAAAGGAACCCGATTCTAACCCAGGCCCAAACTCTCTTTTGATGACAACTGCGCGCGGAGGGGGGGGTGAACCACCCTTGGATCTGTGCTTGCTGTCCCGCATCAGGATCCCCTGGGGATGCGTATCTTTCGCCCTCTGCTCAAACAGAGGGCTTTGGAATAACTCCAACATCTGGCTCACCCAGATCGATGGGGCCAAAGAAGAAGACTTGGTTTGGGTATGCCGACTTTCTCTACCACTCAAAGGAGAACCAAACCGGCTTACAATCACCTTCCCTTCTCCTCCCCTTAACAAACACCCTGTGAGGGAGGTGGGGCTGAGAGAGTGTGACTAGCCCAAGGTCACCCAGCTGGCTTCACGTGGAGGAGTGGGGAAACCAACCCGGTTCACCAGATTAGCCTCCGCCGCTCATGTGGAGGAGTGGGGAATCGAACCCGGTTCTCCAGATCAGACTCCTCCACTCCAGGCCACCGCTCTTAACCACTACACCATGCTGGCTTTAACACAAAGGTGTGAAAGCAACCCTCTCTTGACCAGGCGACCTTCGGGGCTCTGCAAAAAGCCCCTGGCGTCCCCGGCCAGAGGGAGAGGGGTCCGGAAAGGCAGAGCGGGGCGACTTACGATGATAAGCCAGACGGCCCAGGAGTCCCGCTTTGGGATCAGCCAGCGCAGCTTCTCGTGCCCCAGGAGGACAGCCACAGTTCTCAGGGTGTCCCAACAAGCCTGCCGAGGAGGAGGGGGAGGGGAGGGTCAAGCGTCGCACGGCTCCATCTTCCCCCTCCAGACAGACAGATGGACAGAGAGGGGGGCTCTAGGGAGAGCTGTCCACCTGTGGGCCTGCAACGGCCTCTGCCTCCCCCAGGTGTGCCCAGGTGCCTACCTCGATGACGTCGATGTTCTCGTCATGCAGGTGCAGCAGGAGAGGCACCAGGCTGCTGAGGGCCAGGTCTTTCATGGCCCTTTCCGTAGCTCCTCTTCTCAGCATTGTCCCAAAGGCGTCAAATCCAAAGGCGCGGGCCTGGGGGGACTCCTGTGGGGGAACAAGGCACCCAAACGGGCCTGGCTGTGCTGCTCTGGCGTCCACTTGGCACCTCCTAGCTCCTCCCCCCAGCCAGCAGGGGCCGACCCTGGCAGAGCGGGACTTACTGCGTGAAAGAGGGGGACCAGCCGGCCAGCCGCGGCCACTGCCAGAGAGGGGTCGGTGGTCTGGGCCAAGCAGTGGTGCAGCTGGCCAAAGAGCCTCTGGGCCTTTTGTTCGTCCGGCTCCTGCAAGGTCTTGGCCGCCTCTGGCAGTAGAGGCAGCAGCTTCCACACCTGAGGGAGACAAAACACTCCTTGAAGCTGCCCCACCTGCCTCTGTGGAGGGGGCCCACAAGGCCAGCCGGGCGGGTGGGGCAGCCTCCGAAGAAGCGAAGCAAGAAGGTCTCCCGGCACCAGCCCCAGGGCCAAGACCGGAATATGCGCAACAGCATGGCCATGCTCTTGTCGAGCCTCTCGTCTTTCTGGGGGGGGGGGGCTTGAGCAGTCGAAGCGCCTGCTGGATGAGCCCAAGACTTGGAGGTGCGACCTCCGGCACAATGAGGAGTAGGCGGTGCTGGAATGAACGGACTGTGCCATGTCGCTTACTGCTAGCACTGGCCTTGGAGCTACTGGGGAGGGCAGAGGAGAGTTGGTCTAGGGGTAGATCGGATGCTCCCTTCTTCCTTTTGTCCATGCCTGCAGCTGTCCCTTTGTTACCCAGAATGCTACTCTTAGGCTGCTTATGCTTGGTAACTAGCAGCGTGTTCCAGGCTGAAGTGCCCCACATATTGCTTTGAGTTCTTCATGCTGAACCGTCATTCTAGAAGCCACTGCAAAGCCGGTGCATACCTGCTTCACATTTCTTAAGAGCCCCTTTAACGCAACCTTTTTTTATTTGCTCCTTCCCCACCTTGAAGCATCCAGTCAAGGAAGCATGAAGAATCGCAGCCAAGGGTTAGCTATGCAAAAGATGATTGCGAATGGCTATGCTAACAAAGGAGCAGCCGAGTGGAGGGGTGGTGGAATTGGTTTGACTTTCTCCTCTTGCATCGGACCGTGAATAGGCATTTTAAAGGTCGGATTTATAAAAAGAGCTTTGAGGGAGCATCAAAATCGACCCTGCATCAATGGCCTTTGGGATTTCTCTCCCTTCCAGTCATTCTCCTTCTCTCTCTCCCTTTTGTCCACCATGAGGGCTGGAGGTGCGTTCTGCAATCCCTCTTAGAGAGACAGCTAGAAGCCTTTACTCTGCCTTTCCTGACCAGCATGCAGTTCTCCGACCATAAAGAGCTTCGATTCCTTTCCTACAGCAACAAGGCTGAGCGTGAACTTCTTCCTCAAGCAGCCAAACCAGAGAATTCTGCTGTGCCCAGACTCAGCTCTGATTTCAGCCAGCCCTTTTTGAGCCGCTTCGCTTCCAGCAGTCCCTGAGTGGCCAGTTCCCGCTCTCCGCCCCAGGAGAGACGGAGCGTGGCCCGCGGGGGGACGGAGCGTGGAAGAGAAACCGGGACCCCCACATCTGCCCACTACAGCCCGCTTGGAGGGTTCCCCCACTTCTGGCTCTGGGGAAATGAAGGCACAGCCAAGACGGCCCACGGGTGAACGGGGAAGGAGGGAGTCAACATCACCATCATTCCTTTATTAGCATAAAAACATAATGCAGAAGGGTTCAAGAGGAACGGAGATATTAAAAAGTGCCCTTTACAGAATAATTAAAAGGCAGTTACACCGAATAGCGCTGTTTGTTGATCCTGCCGTCTCATTAACCGTTTGGCGGGCTTTGAAAACAAACGTTAAAAACTGTGCCACCGTCTCCAATGTATGGGGCAAACGATTGCTCAATAATTAGGAAACGTTAAAAGAATCGGAGACTTTCTGTCTATTACCCAACAAGGGGCTTAAACGTTTGTTACGAGATTCTGTGTAGAAACTACAATAAAATAGGACATGAGCCACCGTTTCCATACAATTGTTGCCACAAGGGCAGAGCCTGTCAGACAGAGGGATTTTCCGAAATCTGCCTTCAAGTAGGGCAGATGGCAAAACATTAAATCTGGCCAGAGAAATGGCTCTACATTGAGAAGGATCACACAGGTAAGATAAGTATGGGGAGGGCTGATAAAAGTCAAGAGGTACCCCTAATTTTGATGGGGAGCATGTTTTATTAGCAGCCCTATTTCGGTCTTGAAGTCCTATTTCTAAGAGTCTGCATTTTATCCTTTGGAAAGCTTCTGCCTCAGTAAGCATAAGCAAGGAGTCCAAGTTAAAGCCAATAGATTTAATTTTGCTCTCAACATGTTGAAGCCACTTAGCAGCATGTGACTCGACGGTGGAATGCGCTGCCTCGGAGGGTGGTGGAGTCCCCGTCTTTGGAGGTCTTTAAGCAGAGGCTAGATGGCCATCTGTGGGGAGTGCTTTGATTGTGGGATCCTGCATGGCGGAGGGGGGTTGGGGTCACTGGGGATGTGGGGGGAGGTAGTTGCGAATGTCCTGCATTGTGCAGGGGGTTGGACTAGATGACCCTAGTGGTCCCTTCCAACTCTGTGATTCCATGAGCATATAATAGATAAGGGAAGAGGAATCTGCCTTAAAGTGGAGGCATAACTGGAATTTTACAGTCATAGAAGCATAGAACCATAGAGTTGGAAGGGACCACCAGGGTCATCTAGTCCAACCCAGTCATGAGCCACGATTTTGTTTCAAGTAGCATTTGGCCAGTTTCCAACCACAATGCAGCATATGGGACACAACAGGGCATTACCCATTATTGTTCTGAGGAATGTGGCTTGGGTGCATTCCAGTGGATAACCTGGTGCACTAATCCAGACAGGAATATCATACATTAAATTGCACCTTGACTTTGGCGTTAAAGACCTTACGGGCAGCAGGAATATATTGATTCCCTCTATTGAAAAATCATCAATGAATAATTGCTAATGAGCTAAGTTCTGCTGATTTAGTTGCAAATTGATCATGGGTTTTCCAAGATGCATGATGATGACAATAAATGCCTAAATATTTAAAATATTTGACCTGCTCAATGAGTTGCCACCAATTATCCATTTAAGTCAGGGGTGTCGAACTCATTTGAAAGGAGGGCCGGAGATGACATCAATGTCTGGATCGGGATCGGGGTCAGAGGGGTTAGGGGGTGAGCCTCCCCCCATTGGTCAGCCCCCTGCACAACCAGCAGCCCCTCCGATACAGCCTGCACTTCTCCCTGCCTACTGCGCTCACTCCCTGCCCTCTCCAACTCACCAGTGTGCATCAGTGCTCCTGCTGTTAAAAGAGCACCTGACTCAGGATCACTCCCCCCCTTTCCTTTACCTCCTGTACATTCCCAGCTTTCAGGCCGATGAAGGGCTGATTTGGCAGGTCTGTCACGGTCTCTGACATAATTATGGTATTTTGTGTACATGTGCAGAAACAAGTGTGTGTGTTAAGTGCCGTCAAGTCACTTCCGACTCATGGCGACCTTACGAATGAAAGTCCTCCAAAATGTCCTATCTTTGACAGCCATGCTCAGATCTTGCAAATTGAAGGCTGTGGCTTCCTTTATTGAGTCAATCCATGGGTTAGGGTTAGGGTTGGGGTTGGGGTTGGGGTTGGGGTTAGGGTTAGGAAAATATAATTTTTAGGAAAATATAATTTTTATTTTGGATTAACCTTTCTACATAATAACTCATTTATGAACAGCAAAGAATTACAAAGGTCTGAACCAACATCAACATCAACATTAAACATTGAACATTAAATCTATAGTGCTGATTACATAATACATTATACATCATAGAGGACACATTATAAATAATACATAATACGTAATATTAAAACCGTAATAGCAACAGTGATAACAGTAATAACAGTGATAACTTTGATTACAGTAATAACTTTGGTTTCAAATTGAAAGTTTGTTTATTGTTTTGCTTGTTTATTACTCATTGATTCCTATTCTTTTATTACAGTGTTCTACTAAAGATGATGGAGAGACAGATAGTAAGCGACAATTCCCAATACCAAAATTAAAATAATGGTTCCCAATATTTCACAGGAAAATATGATTATCTTTTTCCACTCTCTGAATGAATGGGGTAGAATTTCTATTTTCCGTGGAGTCTGAGTCCCCTGGTGATAGAATAAAATAAAACAAAATGTGTCAATAAATATGTATAAGTGATGAAACTCATGGAATAGGAGGATTCACCTCCTGGAACCATCCCCATCTATTTCTCCACTGTACCCATTTTGTATTGTTCTCTTCCCACACCTTTACATGAAATATATAGTTGAGAAAGTAATGAAGGGTGTCTCGGATGGGTACTGGTTGTTTCGCCTGGTTTTCTATATGCCTATTTCTAAAGACTGTGAATAAAAAAAATCAAATTTATCAGCCTAATTGTTGACCAGGGGGCTTTGTACGTGATGTCTTGTGGAAAGGGTAGCAAAGAGTCTCCCGTTCATGTGGCCACAGCTGTCCAGGCTGGCCGTAACCCCCTTCTGGTTCTAGCCCTGACACTATGGTTTCCCCCTCTTGTGCAACCAAAAATGGCCACTTTAGGGCCTTCGTCACAGCTGCCCACTCTTTTTTTACCGCCACACATTCTTTAACTGCATGCAGAATAGTCTCCAGTGTAGGAGTCGATATGGAAGAGCAGAGGGGTCTTTTACACTGTCGTTGCTCTTCCGTAACCCCCATCCTCATTGCTCCAGTATATAAAACCTGGTGGTATGCTCTCCATTGCAAATCCCGAAGAAAAAAAGGCACGGTATTATCTGTAAAGGTCGGGATTGGGAAGGTTTGGTCTCTCAAATACAGAGACAAAGTAAGTTTCTCTTTCCTCCCTTCGTCGTAGGGTAAGAGACGCGTTTGGTGAAAAAGTCGCCAGTATAAAACCCCCGCCGATCCTTTACCATTTTTGAGCTCTGTTTTAATGATCCTGGCCGGGATATTATAATGCTTAATGGCTATAGCCGCTTCCATTAAAAAGTCTGGAAGATCCCGTTTCAGGGGTGCTGACAATCTGGGAAAAGATGATTCTTCATACCACCACTTCTGTACTGAAATATTATGATGATTTAAGTTAGGATGCTTCTAACAAAATCATTCTCCAAAGAATTAACCATATTTTGACAGGATTTCTGTAACATATTCTGAATGAAAGTGCATTGCACTAAGGATGAGTATATTCTGACTAAGATGGAGGCATAGAGAGTGTGAATGATTACTTGCTATATAAACATGTTTAAGACTAATCACATCAAGCCTTATATGATATTTTAATGCTTTGCAACCAAAAAGCATATATTATATAATGTAAATAAATGTTTTTTTTATACTTCTACTCTTGTCCTGTATTATAAATTTATTGGCGTGTTCAAGAGATTTTCTAGGAACCATAACAATTTTCCGGTCTAGTGGTGTCTCGCTGAATAAGATAACATATCCCTTCTCAGAAAGGGATCCTTTCTGAGAGTGTAGGCAGTTAACGGCCCGAACCGCGACAACCCTGACCCTGACCCTGACCCTGACCCTGACCCTAACCCCAAACCCAAACCCTAACCCTAACCCTAACCCTAACCCTAACCCTAACCCTAATGCTAATGCTAATCCTAACCCTCACCCTGTCATGGTCTCTGACATAACTATGGTATTCTGTGAACATGTGCAGGATTAATTCCATATAGAGCTAGTACACATCATGCAAACTGGGCCACTGCAGAGGTTTGTGTAATGTATAATGAAAGTGTGTGTAATGCTGACAGGCTGATGGAATACTCTCAAGGTCAGCTCTATCAAGAGCTACCTAATAAAGTCGCTCAAGTCCTTGTCCTTGAAGGGGCAAAGCAGAGCACCTTTCCTTATCTATCAATAAGATGTGACCAAAATCACCTTTCTGACTCAGCTGCCAGATGTCAGAATCACAAAAGCAAGACACTTTTGTCCTTCTCAACGTCTTAAGATATCTTAATGTACTAAGAGTACATTAATAGCTGAATCTGTACTTATTATAGCTTAAAGGCATTAAAGGTCTCTCAAAGATATGAGTAATATGCTTTCTTGCTCTTCTGTAATCTTGCTAAAGGCTATGCTACTGACTACTGTAAACAAAGACACTTTGCAAGTGACAATGTAAGCTATAATTGTGTATTATGAGTTATATAGTTAAATGTTGTGCTACAGATCTCTAAGTAGTCTCATTTAATGTGTTTTGTCCTAACGCAGAGGATGGTATACAAATTATGTGTATAACGTGATCATGTAACTCAGAAATAAGTGTTTATACTTTAAGCAAAGTGGACTGAAAGGAAAGGACGCCCATATATGGACATAGAGCTGAGCAGGTGCTAGTAAGCCATTTCTGCACTGCACATCATATCAGACAAATGGAATAAAAGGTATCCCTCAATGGATAAGAAAGAGGAGATAAAGGATCTCTCTTCACCCTTAATGAGTCTAGAAACAGTACAAATACAGCCACAGTACAGCCAGCACTTCAGATTGTTATTGCTGGCAGACTGCAGCTGTCTGAAGTAACATTTCTCCATCTCAGAGGCCTGAGATGTAAAACATTGGGACTCTGATCCCTGCGTGGACAGCAGTTCTCTGAGGTATCTTGAAGTATCAAGATCTGGATATTTCAACATATCTTACTTACAGTCTTCTTGTGAGAATGCTCTTTTCCTAGAAGAGGATAGAGACCCTTAGAATTCCTATTCTTTGAATGGGAACCTAAGTGCAGTGATCTTTCCGTATATTGGAACACTGAGAGTTCATTGGATTTATGGATTCTTACAAACTAAACCTATTTGGCTTACCAATGCTGAAGAGCATCCTGAACACAGGGCTAATAGCTAGACCTCTGAGATAGTGTCAGAAGGTCCTCTACTTAACAGAGGGACTTCTGAACCTCCTCAGAGCAAGAGACCAGAGATGTTCCTGAAGGGAAAGGAGACTCTCTGTACTCTGTGAGATATGCACAATGCTGATACATTGTAGAGCGCATACACAGATTGGCACAGCCAAAGAGACTTTAAACAGCTTTAAGCTAACACATAGTATTTATATATGCAGCATTGCTGTCTAAAACTAGAAAGAATATGCATAGCTGTCAGGCCTGTGTCTCAGTTTCTCTTTTTCACCGACTTGCTCCCAAGGATTGTTTGCATTTTTGTACTCTTTGAAGTAGACAGTACTCCGTGGGAACGGAGGCATCTCTAGACTGTTTTGAAATAGTAATCTCTTGAGCCTGTCCTGGGCTGCTGAATGCTGAATGCTTTTTTCTATGCTTTTATATAGTCAAGTGTATCCCAGTGCTATCCATTGCTATCTTAGTTCCTGTATGCTCTGTTTACCTATGCTTCCAGTAAACCATCTTCCTTGGACCAGTGTGTCTCTTGCTGTGATTATTGGTTCAGGCTTGGGCAAGGGCTGACATTAAGACAGCAATCCCACTGCATCTTTTACCTCTCAGGCTGGAGCCCCGGAGGGTTCACCTGACACTCGGATGGGAGCAAGAGCAGTGCTCTCCGAGTGATCTCTCTGTGGCTGGAGCCCCGTGTGGTTTGCCCCTGGCCCGGTGGACCTGGTCCCCGGGTAGTGGGTTCCTGCTAGGAGCCCTGGAAGGCTTCCATCCGTGGTCCCTTCCGCTGAGAACGCCGACTGACGACCCCGACCTCGTACGGGATGTTATAGCCGAACTATCTTGAACTAACACGGAAGTTAGTCGCTTAAATGGGCTTGTTCAGACTCAATGGTGTTCTCTAGTTGCAACGGTCCCCTGGATGTCTGATGCTGCCAACGCCTGCCAAGACCTCCAGACCCTCGACCAGTTGGTGGATGATGCTCGAGCGGCGGCTGAGGATTTACAACTACTGACTGGATTGTTGGACGAACTTATTGCTTGTGAAACACAATCAGCTCTGAACGCGCTCCCAATCCGTTCTACTGACATGGCGACCCCGGTCACACCACCCCTCGAGCTGTGCCAAGCTGAAGCTAAAGCAGTATCCGAGCGAGTGACTGCCCTCTTCCATGGACACACTGTGGCTACTATTTCTGTGGCTGAACTTACAAAACATCTTGCCCCCGATTTCGGTGCAGATGCCGCGGCCTTAGCGGTACAGATCCAACCCCTGCTGGACCTGTAGGATAAACGTGCTGAACTCATCTTCACATTGGAACAGGAAGCTCTCCCACTTGTTACCGCGGTGTTGGCCGCCCAACTGGCCCCCGACCTGAATTTGGCTGAGCGCAAGAAAGCGGAGGAGCAAGCGCGAGAGGCGGCTGAAGCCGCAGCAAAGGCTCGGGCGGAGCAGGAGGAAAGGGAATGCTTGGCCCGTGAACGGGCGCGCGTCCCCGACAGAAAGTGGCGCGCGTCCCCGACAGCCCAAGGACTATGAGTTATCTTCGTTCTTCCTGTCTTTCGTCCCGTCTCGTAGTGTTCAACGAACCTGCAGATTGGCGGGGACTTTGCCCGAGAGATCGGATATTTCCGATGAGGAGGACTTATATACAGGCGAATCCTCTTGGGCCACTGGTTTGCGGTCCAGCCAGTCCCGCCGAACTAGTGGTGCTGGCAAAGAGATGTTTTTACTACGTAACCAAAATATGGATCTCATAGAGCAGGTCGCAGGCTTGCAAGACCAACTGGCCTTAGTACTCAGGGACAATGACCAATTGCAACGGGCTCAAACTTCGCCCGTTACCCCCACTCTCATGATACCGCAGCAGCCGCTGCAACAACCAGCTGCCCCGGTGGTTCCTCTTGGAGGAGGAGGTCCCACCGGAGGGCCCATCGCGCCCGCTGGAGGACCTGTAGCTCCAGGCGGAGGCCCTGCAGCCCCTGGCGGGGGACCCGTCACACCGGGCGGATGACCAGCAGCTCCTGGCCCCCAGCACCCGGAAGAGTGCCTGTTGCACCCCAAAACACCCTCAAACCAATTCCGCTGGATGAAGTCGAGTGGATCTCTCGACCACACCAATTCTGCTGGCTGGATTTCTCGCCTGCACCACCACCAAAATGGAAGGCAATGGGACAGGACGGGAGGGGCGGGCGTTTTAAACTTTCTCCTGGCCAGTTCAAAAGTGATAATCCCTGCTCTGATTGGCCAGGAGAAGAAGCTGCTTGGCTACTATTGGCCGCTGGAGAAAGCTGCTTACCAACTGGTGGTTAAGCTGCTGCGCATGCGTCACCGCCGAACCCCGAATTTGCTGAATTTACTCACCGAACTCCCCGAACACGAGTTTGGGGTCCCGGATTTCTCACCTTTTGCAGTTCGGCTCTGTCCGAACTGAAAACTGCCGAATCGAGGAAAATTAGGCTGTTTTTCGGTTTGGGCTGAACCGAATCGACAGCCCTATATACAAAAGCCAATTAGTTGAAGTAAGATATAGTGTGGAACAACATTAGCGGGAAAAGCTGGCTACCCTGGAATACCCCTTATGATAGAAAGTATGATAGAATTATGTTTATCGATCAAATAAAATGAAACCCTTTTGGAATCTGTGCTATCTTTTTACTAGGTGTGAAACATCAAAAATCTATTAATGTCTCCTGCTGAGATAAATTTACCTTCAATCCAATAATTTTCCCCACTAGTCTCTCTCACACAAAATACTGTGAAATGATAGTCTAACTTTTCCTTCAGGAATAGTTAGCAACATTTTGGAGGAATTTTATACATTAATTATAAGGAAATCGACATGTTTAAAAAATGCTAAGGAAGTGTAATGTGGTCTATGAATCACTGTGTGTGTGTGTGTACAAATATTTGAATAATTGTTACAAGTATTTTTTTCTTCTACTTTGCACTACAGAAAGTATTTTCTGTGTATATAATATATAGTACTAATTCTTTGGCACACACAGATTTGGTTCACACAGATTTCAGCAATACCAAAGTAACAAACCCACTAAGACCCATCCTAAGCAAATCTATCCAGACTCCTACTAACCTATTTGATGTGGCTTGCTTCCCGAAAAGAGACTACATCCTGTGTCCCATGTCCATCAGAAGCCAATCACTGGATCTATGATGATAAATTTATGTCTAAACAGTCTTGGAGTTTTAAAGAATTCATTTCCCTCAAGGGTTTTCAACCAACCCCCCCTGTTTTAACCTAAGTCCCCATGAAAGGTTATGTTTAAGGTGCCACAGGACTCATATCACTGATTCTGTGTCTTCTTTGGTTTGACCCAAGGATTAAAGTGTGTCAGTGACGGCAGTATGCCAGAAGTGTATAAACTTTTTTGTGGTGGAGATGAAGTTACCTGCTCCCTGAAAGTGAAACCTGAACAGTACAATCCTAAACTGTGTTACAGCGGTCAGAAGGGTGTAACTCTACTCAGGATGGTCCTGTATATTTTGTTTAGACGCTGTACATGTCAGAGCATTGATGCAGCCACCAAGCTGATCCTTCCATCAAGGTTATTCAATATTCTCATAGCTGCAGCAGAATAATATATGCCAGGCATGAAAAGGAAAAAGCAACTTTATTACCACTGCAGAAACAGATTAAAATTAAACTTTTTTTTTTACAGATATTTGTTTGGTTAAATAGGCAGGATATATGGCAATAACTTCCCTTTATATATTTTATACAGTGCAATAACATAGAATGTGTGTTTGTGTGTATAAATAAATAAATGTGTGTGTATTAAAATAATTTCTTTAAAAAGCAGCATGTAACGGTAATAAATATTTTTAATTTACATCCTTTTTGTATTAAGGTATTTTCCTTATTCCAGCTGTTGAAGTCTACAAGATTGCTGAAAACTAGCTGTCAAATGAATGAGAACAAATGAAGCATTCACAGCGAAAAAATAACTTTTTAATGATATAATATGGGGGAGTATAAAAACCTTGGAATAAACTTTTCCATTATGCCACAATCAACACTCTTCTGACATATTAAAAAAAAATGGCTTTACGCTGGGCCTGCCCAACAAAATAGATGGACGTGAGGGAATCTTGCTTTGACAAATAATCTTGTTCCTGAACTTAACGGGATCTGTGGATGTTGATATATGAGCAAACTCTTCAATGAGCACACGTTATGAAAACATGACACTGCTTTCCATTGGGGCACAGTTCAGACATAACCAGGAGTCAGCATGCCAATCGGCATTCAAATCCCAGTTTCCTCAGCAAATGCTGGTTTCATGGCCTTTGCTCTGGCTCATAGTTGGTGTGACTAGTGTATGACTGAGACTCAGCAGCAAGTCAGGAGTAAGCTAGGAAATCTACATTAATGCGACACGAAAAACCATTGTAACTGTGGTTAATAAATCAACTTCAAACCATGGCTTCAGATTCTGGTCTGAAGGACTGGAAGTCACCATAGCTAGTGGACTAGCCCTCCTCTCAGTTGCACTAACCGTAGTTAATGTAATTAACACATGGTTTCCACGGTATGTTAGAACTGAGCCCAGATCATTTTTCCACCTAGCCAAAGCTACCTTGATTAGCAGCAGGGTAGATCTTTCTGGGTACATCCTGGACCTTTCCCAGAGATGAGAAAGAACAGAACTGTGCTATGTTTGGCCTCTGCACTAATGATGATTGGCTAGAAGGTGAAACAAATGAATAATGTGTCAAACTCTTTCCCCCTCGCCATAGGCATTCCACAGGTAGGACAGAGTGACTTTGCTGGAGAATTTGGAAGGGGGGGGGGAAACCCATTGTTGCAGTGACTGGCTTGGTGATTTCACTTTTCTCTAAGGGTAAGCAGCACATTTATGAATTGTGTGTTACTAAAACCCACCCTTCATTGTGCCTAGCATAATGTTAACCATAATGTGCTTTGTTGTAAATCAGGTTTTTCAAATTTCCAAGTTAGGTAGGATATTTTGAGCTTGGATGCACAATTGTATTCATTGGCAACTAATTAATTTCCCCCTCAAAATCAATTTAAAATCAATCGAGCCATCCATCAACACTGAATTCTAGTATTGTACCAGAGTAATTAAGCTTTCAGCACCCTCCCATTTGCTGTATTGGTCTTTACCTGGATAAATTCCCAGTCCTGGTTCATCTGATGTTGTTTGCACTATATGAGCCCCAGTGCCAACCCAAGAAGTCGGCTTTCAAGTCATCCATCCACCAGGAAGTCTCTCAGTCCCAGAAGGAGCCCTTCCAGGAATGAGCACCTTTGGATCCGAGTGATCTATTTCTTTCTTTCTTTAAAATAAAAGAATGGCTTCAGACTCTGATTGTTACCAAAGCTATTACAATGCTACATTGTTGAAGTATGACTTGTGTTGAAAGTACCTTCCCAGCAAGCAGAGAAATAGCCCAGTACTGTGAGTAAACAACCCGCCGCTAGGCTCGGCTCCCACCAGATTCTCCATTAGACACTGGGCAGGAGGGTCCCCCTTTTGATTCCTGAAAAGGCTGATGGGGGAAATGGAATCTGATGGGCAAAAAGCCACTCAGGAGGAAGACTGCCGAGTGTGGTGTAAGGAGGTGAGGACCACACAGCAGTTTTTCTCCTGACTGGCTTTGTACCCACCAGATTCCATTTTCCCCAGCAGCCTTTTCAGGAATCAAAAGGGGGACGCTCCTGCCCATTGTCTAATGGAAAATCTGGTGGGAGCCAAGCCTAGCAGCGAGCTATTTTCAGGGTTTTTTCTTTTAAATATAAAGGACAATTCAAAAACAGTTTCTCCACCTGCAGCTAGAATGGAGCTCCACCGAAGGATTCTAGCCTATGTCATGGTATCAGGAAGGACTCCTATAGAAATTAATGAAAATTCCAAGTGTTGAATATAATTAGCGTTTTAAAGCTGCCCACTATGCTTGAGTCTAAAAGTTTTTTCCGGCGACTCACATAGCATCTTTGCACCCCCTTTTTGTATGGCTTGGATCCACTGGAGGATTTCTTTGGGCAGAATGGGGAGTGTATGGTTTTTCCTGTGTTCCCTTCTCCCACTGCAGTTCTCCAACTCCCTCCCTCTTTGTGCTGTTCCTGGAAACACAAATGGACATCGTTCTATGCACAAAAATTACCAGGGGAGCCAAGCCTGTATGTCCACATTCCTTGGCCTCCCTTTCCCCCAAGAAGGTCAGAGTCCCCCACCCCCAGTCCCAATTTTTTTCTTATCAACGATGTAAAGGTTGGTTAGGGGGACAGCCTCTAAGGTCACCCAGCGACCGTCATGGCTGAATGGGGATTTGAGCCTCCTTCCTGCTTACTCTAATTACTGCGGTGGGTTAGGACATGGCTCCAGTGGATATAATGTCGAATAACCATTTTTATAAATTATTTTAAGCAGAGGTCCCCAACCTTTTTGGGCCTGAGGGCACCTTTGGTATTTTGACACATGGTGGTGGGCACCACCACAAAATGGTCACCAAAGGAGGTGTAGCCAATCACAAAATGGCTGGGAGTTAGGTTATACATAACTCTAAAACAGGAGTGGGGAACGTCAGTCCCGGGGGCCATTTAAGACCCGCGAAATCATTTGGCCTGGCCCTTCATGGGTCCTGGCAGATGTCTAGCTCAGAAGGAGCTAAGACTGGCGATCCACCCCCTCCCACGGACAGAAGGAGCCTCTATTCAAGGCAGATGTGAGTTTCTTTTGCCGAGAAAAGGAACCTTTTCCCCCCCTTGCAGAAGAGTCTTCAGCGATGGAGTTGCTAGGACCACCCAAGAAACTGTGTTAATCCTTTCCCACCCGGGCCATGGAGAAACATATTGGCTGGCTAATTTTAAGTTGATACTTTTGTATGGCCTGTGAATGATGTTATATAAATATCCAAAGGCCCTTGGCAGAAAAAAGGTTTCCCACCCCTGCTCTAAAAGTAACTCCTCAACATTTCAGGCAGAAACTCTGCTTAACAAATTAACATACTGTTTAAAAAAAAATTTCTTGCTTACACAAAGCAAGCAACACAGTAAAGATCTACCACAAGGTACTGTGGTAGTAGCTGTTCCCAAACATTTTTTAAAAAAATCTGCACAGCCAATCAAATATTGAATGGCAGTAGGGTTGCCAGCCTCCAGGTGGTGGCTGGAGATCTCCCAGTATTACAACTCATCTCCAGGTGGCAGAGATCAGTTCCCCTGGAGAAAATGGTCGCTTTGGAAGGTGGACTCTATGGCATTATACCCTCGTGAAGTCCTCCCCACGCCCCAAACCCTGCCCTCCTCAGGCTCCACCCCAAAATCTCCAGGTATTTCCCAACCCAAATCTGGAAACCCTAATGGCTGGTGAGAAGCCCTGCTGGGCTTGTCCTGCCCACTTGCTAAAATGCCTGGATGCCAGGAAAGGTGTTGGGTGCCGTGGCACTCATGAGCACCAAATTGGGGACCTCTGCTCTGAAGGCAACGCACATTCAACGTTTCCATTAAATGTTCACAAAAAAGAGCAACCTTTTGAAAAGTGTAATGTGTGAAATGCTCTCAAAAATCATGTTGACGATTGGAAATATGAGGACATGGTCCTTTCACCAGATCTATCCAATCTACGTCCAGAATATGTGTCATGGAGAGCCATTTCACGGACAGCCGCAGAAATGGGTTACCTACCACTTGGAGAGCTGTGGAACTCTAGGTGTGCTGCAGACGTCTGGCTGGCCTATTTTACATTATCCTTTCCAAGCATCTGTACAGTGTGGACTGACTGTGGCTCAATGGCTGAGGGGTATGCAATTGTCCCATGTTCTCCAGTGAAAAGGGTCAGGTAGTAGGTGGCGCAAAGAACCTCTGAGACAGTGGAGAGATGCTGCCAGTCAGAATAGACGCTGGACTTACTCTTACTGAGGCAGCTGCATGCGTTCATAGGGTTTGTAAAAAGCACTTGGGCCCTATTGTTAATTCAGAAGGATATTGGTTGTTTTAGGTTTATTTTGGACGCCATTAATATTGTGAACATATTGAGCCACCATTGGTCCATCTAGCTCTGTATTATTCATACTATTTGGCAGTGGCTCTCCTAGGTTTTAAACAGAGACCTCATTCCCAATAGCTACTACTCAAGCTCCTACGAGATGCTTAGGACTGAATCTGGAATTTTCTCCAGCCAAATCTCTATAACTGTGTCACAGACCCTCACGCATAAACTATGCATAAGTACAGCCGAGTAGAATCCCATTGTCAGATGGTTACAAATACAAACTTCTACAGGGAGACCAAGGCATGCACAGATCTCTGTGTGTGTGTGTTTGGGATGTATATGAATACGACCATTTGTTTATACGTTCAGATGTCTGTGGGCAAGGGCATTGGGCTGTCTTAGCCTGACTTTGCTCCAAACCTGTCTGACTAGGCCCAGGTCACATGCCTCCTGGTTCTCATGCTTTGTACAGAACGCCTCCCTTCCCACAGTTGCGGTACGTGTGGCCAGGCCATCCTGCTTACCACCAGCTGCACTCCTGTTATGCCTTGTTCTGCTTTGTTATGGCTTCCTACCCTGAGAACACTTATCATAGACTCGACTGGCCTGTAAGACACTATGCAATGTATATTAACTCTGTAAATGTACTCTCTCCTCCATTAGCAGCCTCGTCCTGCTGGACTGGCCGTCAGCTGCTGACTTTGTCCAAGCTTGCTCTCAAATCAAGCCTACCTGCTTCAGAACCTACCTGAGCACGTTTTATTTGAGGGACATTGAGGGACAAAAACCTGAGCCTGACATTGGCGCAGTTTCCTCTGAGTAGGCCACACTTCAAGGTATTTATTGTATTATATTTGTTCCTAATATGATCCTCAATCTTTCACAACATTTACACAAATGCACCACTGCTAGTTTGATGAGGCAATAAGGTGAGAGGGGTGCTAAATCCCTTTATAATTCCCCCAGTCTACGTTTACCTCTCTGAAGAATGCTCTTCCTTGCAAAATTCAAATCATATCATGCTTAACATTTTTCCAAAGGCAGGCCGAGCCTTTGTTTTGTTTAGATGCACCAATTTGGATTCTTATGCCTGTTCCACTGTGGATGTGATTGTTTAAAAGTTTTAAATTTAATTTATAAGTTTATCATCTTTATTTGGATGTTTTTTATTTTGAGGTTGACCTTGTTTAGGGGGAACCTAAATTGTCAGAAGGATGACACTGAGTATTTATAAAAGCAATTTTTCGGCAGCTGCCCGCAAATTATGGAACTATTCCCTAGGTCTATGATGTGTACAGGGGAGGCTGCTTTTATTGGCCTCTGTTCCAGAAGGCTGCTGAAAACCTTGGTTTTCCTGAGGTTTACTAACGTTTACATCATTTATGTTCTTGGGCTGGTTTACATTTTTTGGTGATAGCTTTTGACTAGAAAGCCAGGATATGAATTTGCTAAATAAATAAATAAATACATATTTTAATAGGTTTAATTTGGGAGCTGTTAGATTTTTAAACATAGAAAGGCAGGATATAAATATTTAAAATGTACAGCAGCTTTGGGGCAATCTTGATTGGAAAAATGTCATTGGTTGTAGGGGAGGGTTATACACAATGCCCTCCCACCTCCACTTACGCATGGCTGCATTTGAGTAAAAGAAAGAAACCGTGACAAATGCTCTCACAAAACTGTACTGACTCGGCTCATCTTCGTTAAGTTGTAACCCCCACTTAAAAATAAGTGGGGTCCACTGTGGCAAATCAAGGTCTGGGTGCCTACTAACCATTAATAGTAGGCACTAACAATGAACAGAATGCATCCAATCCAAAATATAGTGCCCCTCAGATCAGTACAAAGATCTTTGTTAATTACAGTTAAAATGGTATATCTAAAAATGATGTATATTGTCTAACTCTCCACAATAAAATATGAAGCTGGGAGCAGCTGTCAACCTTGTTTGGAAACACAAATATTATACATGTGGATGAACTTGGTAAGTGAAAATGAAGCCAGCTGAATATCAAGGAGTCCCCTGACCTGACCCAATACAGCACAAGTTTGGGGTGTAGGAAGACTTTGCACTGGCCTCTCAACAAATCCAGCATTAACCTCTGATGGAAAAGTAAACGGGTGATAATAAAAAACAGGCACAGCCTTATGTTTAACATATGAGCAAAAAAATACTGCCCCCTGAATAAATTCCCCCTTGAACATTTTGCCCAGGCACCCCATCCCCAAACATTTCCCTTCAAGGCCAGAAAGGCAAATTAAAAACCTGTCGCCAACACTGAAGGTAGGTGAAGTTGAACACATGGTGCTTTTAGCTTGCTGTGGCTATGTGGATATCGATTTCCCGAGAAAGTCAGGCCATTAGAAGTTGGTTCTTGACACTGTCCTGGCCTATAAGACAAACTAACCACACTCAGTTTGTGCTGTCAAGTTTTCCTGGAGGATACAGAGAATCCTCCCCTCCCTTTTACTGTCACCACGATGAAGAAGTCATTCAGGGCTCTTACAGTTTTTTTTATTGCATTAAGAAACAAAAAACCATTAAAGCATTAAGTCAGCCCTTATATATCCCTGCCAAGAGAATAGAGTTGATTTACAAGACACTGTAAGCCTTAAGGTCCTCTGCTGGTCCATTCTTCTTTGCCGTCTCTCTCTTTCTCTCATGTGCGGTTTTTGATTTTGCCCATTTAAAGTTGATCCGGGAGAAAGATCACCTGGCAGCATGCGCATGCATGGATAGTTTTGATTCACAGTGTTATGGCTACTCCATGCCACTTCGGAGGATCTGATTGGCTGCAATTAACATGACGCTGATAATAAAGGCCATAGCAAAAGCGCATATTAAGCTCTTCCGTACACATGTCTGTCTGTTCTGTTTCTGGGAATGCACTAGAAGCAAGAGAAAAAGCATTTACAAAATATTATATAGCAAGTCTTTAAAAGATCTGTAACCTACCTTTCCACCATGCTCAAAGCAGTTATTTCTAGGCTGTCTCATACCAGCATGTAACTGAGTCTTTCTGTTCATTTGTGTACCCCCCGCCCCCAATTTCCAAAGTTCATATTGATCAAAGCCTGAAAAAAGAGCAATCTTGATGTGATTCATACATTTGGGTTGGGTTTTACCAATGCACAGGAGAGTTTGTGCATAGCAGTAAAACAGAGAAGCAGCAGAAGAAGAGAGTTCTTATACCCTGCTTTTCTCTACCTTAATGAGTCTCAAAGCAGCTTACAATCAAATCCCTTCTTCTCCCCACAACAAACACCTTGTGAGGTAGTTGGGGCTGAGAGAGTTCTGAGAGAACTGTGATTGGCTCAAGGTCACCCAGCAGGCTTCATGTGGAGGAACGGGGAATCGAACCTGGTTCTCCAGATTATAGAGTCTGCCATTCTTAACCACTATATCATACTGCAAATGATCTGAAGGAACTGAAAACTGCATCAAACATTTCAATTCTACCATCAAACTTACAAAGCCTCCCAGGTAACCTGGAGGATCAGCAGAATGGGGCCATAGAACAATAAAGTAGTGATACAGGGGAATTTTCATTCCCTACTTCTCAGATAGGGGAGGGTTTCTAGTTTTTTTGCTGGGCGCCTTGTAAAGGGCGTGTGACGACATGCCATGCCCAAGCCCCTGCATCCAGCATGGGAGGAGCCTTAGAGTCTGCCTTCACTAGAAACAGACCTTGATAGGATTATACTGCTGTGAGCTGATTGCTTTCGGTTCAAGTGGACAATTTTTTGCTTCCAAGTGAGCTGCTTTATATCTACTGCTCCATATTGGATAAAGGCACAGTCCCCTCCCCCCATCCACCCCACACTGCTCAGAAATGTAGTATTTCTTGGACAATCTATAGTTTCTGGCATTGGGAATCATTCTAAAGGCCATCACAATGCTTGGCTAGCAGAACTCAAAGCCTGAGGACCATCCAAAGGAAGGGTATATATTGGAAGGATGGGTTGGAGCAGAGCTCGCCCCGTAAGACTAAGCACAGAGTAGACTAACCCTGATCCTTAGGTAACTGGAGAGGACTAATCATGGCTGCTGCTTGGGGGTGGCATGTCGCATCAGTCCCACTTGTCTCCAGGCATAGTCATGGGTCAACACAAAGTACACTTCAGGAAACTCCATTTAACTCCCATTGGCCAGCCATCGACATCCTCACAGTTCTTTAACAGCTCATGTCCCCTGTGTCCCTTCTGTGTTCGTTCGTAATTTCAGCTCTAGGAGTATCTGTGAATGCAGAAACCAAGAACTGCATACACAGAATGAGGCAGCAGAACTGCTTTCCCACATAGTAAAGAAGCCCCCCCCCCCTCACCTTCAAACTCTGTCTGACAGTTGCCGGAGTTCTCGTTTAAGCTCTCCTCTTCGTTGATGATGATGTTTTCAATGTCTTTCATCGTTAGGTGATCCTGAAACGCATGGTAGAGGATGTGTTTTAGCTCCTCCAACGTTATCCGTTGCATGTCAAACTGAAGAGGAAATCGGGGAGAGGAGAGTCAGCAATACACTTTGTTCTCTTAATGGAAGCACATATGGAATAAGTATTTTTTTTTAAATAAGTGCAGTTTCGACTTGAAAATCCCTGTTTCTATTTTGCTTTCTCCTTATGAGAAATGAACCAATACCTTTTTTGCATCATTTTTTATTTCTAAGTATTTTTCTTGTAAAATGTATATATTTTCCATCATCATCATCATCGCCACCATCATCACATTGTCCTCAGACATGCGGAATCTCAGAATTTACGCTGTGTGGACGTATCACCCTTTTTGTTGTCACTTAATTGTTTTCTATTGATGTAATACCATTTTTATGCACTTCATCATGTGTATTGTGTCATGCTTATTCAGATTTCTTTTTAAAAAACACTTTAACGATAAAGTTTAAAGATATATACAATAAAAATAATAAGTAAGCCAACATCCCCAAATCAGTAAAAACTACATGAAATTAACTACCAATTTCTACACTTTGCTGCAAGATCCGTCCGTGGCACACCCCTCAACTATAATAAATCTAATCTGAAATTATCTCTGTTTTGCTGGTAGGTTGTCAGTTTCACCAGTGTGAAGGTTTCATCAGCCAGTCATGAAGATTTTTAGGTAGATCAACTACACAATGTAACAGTACCAGCTCTGGTTTATAGGGAGTATCTCTCTCCAGTCTGACTGATGTAATTTCTATCACTTGTTTCAAATAATTTGTTGACCATTTACATATCCATTATATGCGGGGAAAATCTGCCTTACCTCACAAAACCAGCACTTATTACTCTACACTCCATAGATCTTTGCTAGCCTGAAAGAGATTAGATACCATCAGATTTTCTCTATAAGAAAGGTTCCATAGTCTTATTCAGACTGCTGTAATCCCAGTCCTAGTGTCAGCCCTGACCTCGATGGCCCCAGGCTAGCCCAATCACGTCAGATCTCAGAAGCTCAGCAAGGTTGTCCCTGGTTAGTATTTGGATGGGCAACTTCCAAGGAATACCAGGGTTGTGACATGGAAGCAGGCAATGGCCTGCTCATGCCCTGAAACCCCTATGGGGTTCTAGCTGCATGAGGTTGCTGCTCTGAGGAGTCTTGTTTCAGTATTTAACGTTTTAGTCTAGTTGTACTTGCTTTTCTTTTCTTTTCTCTCTCTCTCTTCTTTTTCCTTCTGATATTCTTTTGAGATTTTTTGGTGTTTTGGTATTTAGATTCAGTTTTGAAAGTGGCTGACCTTGATCAGTTCGAACAGCCACTCCCCTCTCGCTCTCTGAAACACTGAACATAGCTATTACTATCTGGGCTGGTGGCGGCCGCTGCTTTTCATTTATGTTCCTTTTAAATTTATTTTATCCCTTGTGAGTAATGCCGCTGAACATTAGTGTTTCTTGTAAATTATATTATCTTGGTTGTTTCAACCTTGAACCAACAGGCAGTATTTGCAACACTGAACCTACCTTACAGTAATAGGTGCTTTGGTTACTCCCGTAGCTTAAGTCTAGAGTATTTCATTTCATTTCATTTCATGGTGTGTGTGTGTGTGTGTGTGTGTGTGTGTGTGTGTGTCGTCATTAGCCTGGTTAGCAAGCCCCAGCTCTGTATTAAACCTATTCAACTGCTAGTTGTAATATGACAAATTAGGAGTTTAGGAGTTTAATGTTATTTGTGTGCTGTTGTACCAATTTTAAATTTGTTTTTATTCGTGAACTGGAAATTTAAAATTTATATAGATAATGGGAAAGAAACAGGGTTATCCATTTAAAGATGTTCCCACCCCTTGCACTAAACAAAGTAAAATGGAAGACTTCTTTTCAGAGGGA
Organism: Euleptes europaea; assembly: GCF_029931775.1. Lineage (NCBI taxonomy): Eukaryota > Metazoa > Chordata > Lepidosauria > Squamata > Sphaerodactylidae > Euleptes > Euleptes europaea. The sequence goes on along the minus strand of NC_079330.1, from coordinate 40,615,924 downwards.
CAAATAGATATCCTTTCCTTTCCTTTTATCCCTTAGAAGCTCTTCGATCAATTGATCTTGAGCAGCATATATCTAGTGTTGGAGGGATATAAGGACTGAAACAAATCTTGCCACTGACAATGTAGCCTTGGGGTCCCTGTCGCTTAGTAAAAAAGGCATTATGTCAGTCACAGAGGCATTGGATTTGTATATTAAAAGGGGGGAAATATAGTGCGATCGAAGTTCCTCATAAAAGCGGCATTCCAAAAGGGCATGGGCTAATGAGTCTATAGAGCCAGAAGAGCAAGGGCAGATCCTGTCTGAGTATGGTATATTCAGAATTCTGCCCTGCATTACCATAGAAGGGTTAGCATTCAATCTAGCCAAGCAAAAAGCTCTACAGAGACGAGGAGTTGTCAGATAATATGTATAGGCAGGCAGACCACGTGGAGGGGGTATTCCGAAGAACTGGGATGAACAGACGCGACGAGCACGAAAAGTAGTGCTGTTATAATCGAGCTCTTTAATGCACTTTTTAATTTTGGCAAAAGCTTCAGTTTTCCCAAGATCTGATATCATATCCTGCGAGAAGCCCAGCAACGGCAGTTTCTCATCTAAGATTTTTTGCCATGAGGATTTGAAAGGGTCATGCTTCAGAGAAGCTAGGAACCCCTCAGTGCTAATGCACAGTTTAAGGTGGAGTTTAAAGGCGGCCAACCACGCCCTAGCTTCAAGTGACATTTGGCCAAACTCGGAACGAAGAGTAACGCCAGCAACACATCGAGGGGCATTTAGGAGTTTTCGTAAGAACTGAAGCAGATTCATTGATGACTGTAATCCAGATGGCAACACCAAAGAGGATAATTGGGGTAATTTCCAGGTTAAAAACCTGAATAGCCCCTGGAATATATTTGCCACCTTTGGTGTGAAAAAAATTGACAATAGCACCAACCCCAGGTTTAATTTTGTTGGACACTGCTTTTTGATGGGCATTCCAATTTAGGTTACGGGAAAAAAGAATGCCAAGGTAAACAAAGTCCTTGACTTGGTCAACCTCAAAGCCATCTAATACCCAGCGAAAAAGAGGCAATTTTCTCCTCTTGGTGAAGATCATAATCTTAGATTTATGATGGTTTATTTTAAGACCTTCCCTAGAGCAGTACTCAGAAAAAGTTTGCAAAGATCTTTTCAAACCAATTCTTGTGCGGGACAGGAGAACTGCATCGTCAGCATAGAGTAGAATCGGGGTGGAATGGCTTGCAAGCTTTGGGGGGTGGCAAAACTCTGAGAAATTGGTTGCCATATCATTCAGGTATAGATTAAACAAGAGAGGAGCAAGGAGGCAACCTTGTCTAACTCCCTTGGCCAGTTCAAAAGGCTCGGTTAGTTCTCCTTGGTTGCCACAGCGAACCTGAGCTGTGAGGTCAGTATGAAATTGCTGAATAAGCCATAGTAACCTCCTATCCATAGTAGAATGTGATAGTTTCAACCATAGCCTCTCCCTCGGGATGGTATCAAAAGCTCCCTTAAGATCCATAAAACCCGCATAAAGGGTGCCATTTCGGGGGGAGGAATATTTCTCGGCTAGATGGGAGAGCACTAAACAGTGGTCCATGACAGACCAACCCCTTCTGAAGCCAATCTGTTCCCAGCCAAGGATGTCATTACTCTCAACCCAGTCCAACAGCCTCTTTAATAAGTAGGAGGAATACAATTTGCCTAAGCAAGACAAAAGGCTGATTGGACGATAACAGCTTGGGTCAGAGCGCTGACCTTTTTTAAAGATTGGGACGATAATGGTATGTCTCCAAGATTTTGGAATAGCTCCTGATGCATTAATTTGTGTGAATACAGGAACAAGAATGTTGGCCCACCATTCGCTGTTGACTTTAAAAAGTTCGTAGGGAATTAGATCAGGACCTGGGGCTTTGCCTGAGTGTAGGCGATCAATGAGCGGTTTAATGTCCTTAGGAGACACATCTGGCCAGGAATTCAGCAAAATAGAAGGTGCTACAGGTATAAGACCCTGGTTTTCCACAGAGTAGGAGAAGAGGCTCTTGAAGTAAGCTACCCAGACCGAAGACGGGATACATGCAGGAACTCTGACATAGCCATTACTTAAAGAAGTCGCAGTCCGCCAGAAAGTTGAATTATCATTGTTGTTTATAGCTGTAATCAAGCTCCTCCAATTTTTATATAGGGCCTCTTTTTTCCTCCAGTTTACCAAGTCCTTGTAGTTCTTTTTAATAGTTAACAATTCCTTCAATACTGAAATAGTGTTGTTCCTTCTGAATTCTCTGTTTCCTGGTTATTGCTCGTTTGAGTAGTCTACACTCGTGGTTAAACCAAGAATTTCATTTGTATAGAGCGTGCAAGCTTGAGGTGATTTCTTTAGTAAATAGAGGTTTAAATAAATCAATTAATCTGAAAAAAAAAACATTTAAGACAGTAGCTGCAGACTCTTGCTCAAGGAGGGCAGCTTTCAACGAAGTCACCTCCAAAAGCTGCATTTTGCCATGCACCAAGGAATCAAGCTCAGGGCTCCAGTAAACACGAGCTAGGGCTTTTTGGGATTGGTGCAATATTTGATGGTAGGATGGTATTAAGTGTGGAACACATAATTGGTTGATTGAAAGAGAGATAGGGAGATGGTCACTGCCCATGTAATCGCAGACTTCCATATTACTGATTAGAGGTAAGAGATCTAATGAAACCAGAAAATAATCGATAACACTGGCACCATTTTGGTTAAAAAAAGTGAAATCTCCATTAGGGTCGATCTGTGATTGCCCATTTACTATTATTAGGTTCCTCTGAATAGCGAATTGGGCCAGACTTAAGCCGGAAGAATTGATTACCGAGTCCCTGGAAGTTCTAGTATACCATAGGGAACTCAGGAAAGATTAATCAAAATTCCCTATAAGATTTTGGAAGAGAGTATTATCATCCGGCCCTATTCGTGCGTTAAAATCACCAGCCATAAGAATTGGAATAGTTGGGTGGTTGTTTTTGATGTCATCAAATAGTTCTCCCAGACGGGCCCAGTTTCGTGCAGTATTACTTGATCTAGCAGGAGGAATATAAACAGAGAATAAAATAAGTGAAGAAAAAGTCAGATTTACTCTAACTGCTAGCACCAACTCTTCAGCCAAAAGAAGGTCAATTGAGCTTATGCTTAAAGAAGTGGAGATAAAGCATGCTAGTCCTGCACGAGGGCAACCCACAGAGCACAAATAGATATCAGCACTTGTCAGAGGGACAAATAGATATCAGCACTTGACTGAGGAGTCAGGGGGCTCTCTTTAAACCCTAATTCACAACACTCACAATTAGATGCAGGTCTGAAGGAATCATCTAATCTTAGTGATCTTTTCTAAACCCCTTTGCTGGTTTAAGAGAGCAGAGCTGGATAGGACAGAAATTTTGTATTATCTATCCAAGCAAACAGTATTAATTGCCCAGATGCTTGCTAAGATCTAGGAAAAAATTATCTGATAATTCAGTACTGGCAGAGGGAGCCATGGGTTAGCCCAAGTATTCATTTAAATAGAAAGCCACCTTTTAGAAATTGTCCATCAAATGCATCAGGAGGGGGAGCAACTGGAAATTATCCCTCTGGTTTAGCTCACCACTTTTGTCAGGTAGTGCTGGACATTCATCCTTATCAAGGACAATATATTAACTGGCTTCTGAAATGGCATGCTAAGCAACATCTAGCTTTCTTACTGAATAAACCACGTATTGACCCCCCCCCAAGATTACCTAATCTTATTTTGGCTAAAAGTAACTTTCTTTGAGCATATGGAATAACCCCCTGAAGTACCTCTGTGATTCAGTAATTAAACCATTGCTACCATCAAAACGCCCTATCCCTGAAAAGAGGGCCTGTCAAAATAACGTAGCTAAGTTTAGCAATAAAGATGAATCATGTAAGGGTTCATGTTTGTTTGAAGGTCAGGAGAAGGGGCTCAGTGAGAAGGAGAAAAAGAAATGGAATTTATCTGTTAAAAATGAAAAAGAAACTAAAGAAATAGCTGGATTTATTCCAACTATTGACCCTACTAACAATCTAGCGGGCAGATTTCAGGATTTAGTTGCTACTTAAACTTTAGACTCCATTGAAGCAAACTTGCTTTCATTTTTTTCCATACTTGACTTACAAGAACTGGTAAAGGTAAAGGTCCCCTGTGCAAGCACCGGGTCATTCCTGATGCATGGGATGACGTCACATCCCAATGTTTACTAGGCAGACTTTGTTTTATGGGGTGATTTGCCAGTGCCTTCACCAGTCATCTTCCCTTTACCCCCAGCAAGCTGGGTACTCATTTTACCGACCTCGGAAAGATGGAAGGCTGAGTCAACCTTGAGCCGGCTACCTGAAACCAACTTCTGTCGGAATCGAATTCAGGTTGTGAACAGAGCTTGGACTGCAGTACTGCAGCATGGCGGCCAATGTGTGAGAGTCTGTACGCCTTGCCTTGGGTAGGCCTTTGCCTTGTATGTTTCCCCCCCCTCCCTGGACTCGTAAAAGCAGTCCAGGCCTCTTGACTTTCCTTGGTTCAGGCGCAGCGTCTGACGGGCCCCAAGTTGGAATGTCTCTTCCCTCTTCCCACGTCCCTCCCTTGCTCTCACTGACTCCCTTCCACCACTGTGGCCTTGGTGGGTAGATAGTACTAACAAGCTCTGAGTTCTTTGATGTTTTGTACCATGCACAATTATCTCGTAGATTCCCATAACATACGTTTGACATTTGCTTCCCTGTAGGGGTTACAATTCTGTCTTTGTGAAACTGTATTCACTTGCAACTTTACCAGTGTAAGGCCTGTACTACTTGAAGCTTCCAATAAAGTTCCTTGTTTCTGCATGACAGTCTGAGCAAGTGATTTTATGGAGTTTGCACAGGAAGGTTGGGAACCCTCACATTAAGTTGCAAGTCTTTGCCTCATTGTCCTGCTCCTGTACCGTTCTTGGACAGCTATGGCAGGCAAGGGGGATGACGACGACAAGAAGGACGACGCTGTGCCCAAACAGCCCGACCTGGGCCCATCGGATGGAAAGTCGACTGGGAAGACGCCCAGTGGAGCTGACTCAGGATCGGGTTTGGGTGCAAAGCCCAAGCCCTCCCGTTTGGAGACCTGGCTGGAATCTTTCCGGCATTGGTCGCTCCCACAGAGCGACGCGCAGTCAAGACGGACTGTGGTTCACGGGTTGGGGTTCGAGGACGATCCCGCCCGAAAGGAAGCCCTGCTGCTTCACCAGATGGATGAGGAGCGGCAGCGCTGGCAGAAAGAGCGCCAGGAGTTACTGGACCGGATGGATGCCATGAACGCAGTGATGCTGGACATGGCCCAAGCCATGGACGACCTGAAGGTTCAGACTCCACCCATGGCTCCGCCGGACGGAGGGCAACAGCCGGGCCAACCCGTGGCCCCCGCACCTCCCATCCGTCCCGCTCCACCGGCCCGCCGAGGTCTGAAGATCACGTACGACGGGTCGAGTGACCAGCTGACGTTTTTTATGGTGCAAGTGGACATTTTTATGCGTGAACAGGCCCGGACTTTTACCTCGGAAGAATCCCGGGTCCAATATGTGGCGTCCCTCCTACTAGGTGAGGTGGCCGCCTGGATGGTACAGCAGTATGAGCTCCGCTCCCCGGTCTTGCGAAGTCTCGATGACTTCATGATCGCCCTTCGACACCGTTTCGAGGACCCGCATTTGGGTGAGCGAGCAAAGACTGCCTTGCAACAACTGCGCCAAGGGACTAAATCTGTCACGCAGTATGCAAGCGAATTTCAGTCGCTCTCGAGTCGCATTTTGGACTGGAGTGAAGCTACCAGGGTGCAGTGTTTCCACGAAGGTTTGAACCCGGAATTGCAACACTGGGCTTTCATGCAAGGTAACCCTCCCGATGTTGAAGGGTGGGTTCGTCAGGCCGCTGACATCGAAAACCGAAAGCAACTGCTGCTCCTGTCCCGACAACGCACCGGACGGGAGACCAAGACCCGTGGAGACAGGCCTGGCGGTCCGAAGGACTCTCGTCCCCCCTCGGGGGGAGGACCCTCCGTGACCGAACGCCGCAAACGCTTTGAGAGCGGGGTCTGTCTCGTTTGCAGGGGGAAAGGACACTTTGCTTCTCAATGCCCTTCACGACCCGGACGTCCGGGACCGTCTCGTCCGGTAACGACCGAACCTGAGAAGCCCCCTCCCGAGGGGCAACCTCGCCGCCGGAGTGGCGCACCGAGCCGACGGAGCACACCCTCGGCCTTGCACGCACGCGCCGAGGTCGAAGCCTCGGGCTCTTCCGGCCCATCGGGGCCACGGATTACAAATGAAGCCTTTGACTCATCGGAGTCACGGATTACAGATACCGCAGCTGCTTCCTCCAGCGAGGAGGAAGACTGGGACGTGCCGGCAAAAAACGCCGTCGGTCTGCTGTAAAGGGGGCTCCTCAGCAGACCGCTCCGAACGTTGTGCAAGGAGCTCCACTGATGGTAAGCGCTCAGGAAGACAATGTGTATGTAAAAATCAATCTCTCACTGCCTAAAGGGGGGCCCACATTAGAATTTACGGCCCTAGTTGACTCGGGTTGTGCCCGCACCCTGATAAGTGAAGAGACTGCCCGACAATTGTGCGTTAAGCGAAAGCGGCTACCTGAACCCATCCGCTTTTCCCAGATGGATGGCAGTGACTTTAAAAAAGGACCTGTAACTCACCGCACTGCCGCGGTCGTCATGGCTATAGGGGAGCATTGGGAACGACTTTATTTTACCATCGCCCCCATCACCGCACCCGTTGTGTTAGGGATGAATTGGTTGCTGGGGCACAATCCCTCCATAGACTAGGTTGAGCAGACGCTCACCTTTCCCCGCAACCCATGTGAACTTCATGATAAAGACCAGGTACTGCACACTCCCGCAGCCACCCTCGTAGGGGCCCCTTCTATCGGGCTTCCACTGCCCCAGCTTCCCAAAGAGTATTCCCAGTTTGCCGATGTGTTTGACGTGCAGGAATGCGACGAACTGCTCCCCCACCGGGAAACGGACTGTGCTATTGAGATAGTGGGGGATGGCAAATTGTCCAAGGGGAAGGTCTACCCCATGAGTCCTAATGAAAAGGCGGTGTTGCGAGACTATTTGGACACCAATTTGGCGCGGGTCTTTATCCGCCCGTCTAAGGCTCCATACTCAGCCCCCGCCTTCTTTGTCAAGAAAAAGACGGGAGACTTAAGACTGTGTATTGATTTCCGTAGACTGAATGCTGTCACTCAGTCTAATGCATACCCCTCCCTCTCATTTCAGACCTTTTCGCACAATTGAAAGAGGGCCGAATCTTCACCAAATTGGATTTGGTGGAGGCTTACCACCGAGTCCGCATACGAGAAGGGGACGAACCAAAGACTGCCTTCTCCAGTTGTTTTGGAATGTTTTAGTATTTAGTGATGCCGTTCGGACTTTCGGGGGCTCCGAGTGTGTTCATGCAATTAATTAATGAAGTGCTTCATGATTTGTTGTTCCGCGGGGTGGTGGTTTCCTTGGACGATATCCTCATTTATACGAAAACCATGGAGGAGCACGTACAACTGGTGCGCGAGGTGCTGCAGCGGCTGCGCGAGCACAAACTGTTTGCTAAGGTTTCTAAATGTGATTTCCATCAACCCTCCATCGCCTTCCTGGGGTATGTGATTTCCCATCAAGGCTTAGAGATGGATCCCGAGAAGGTTCGGGCGGTAATGGAGTGGGACCCCCCCCCCCACGCGCAGACATTTACAGCAGTTTTTGGGCTTTGCTAACTTTTACCGAAACTTCATCTCTAATTTTGCCCAGGTAGCGCTCCCTCTCACTTCGCTCCTGCGCACAAAAGGGAAAGGGGCGGGAGCTGCCTTGCCTTCTGCTCGGTTGCAATGGACCTCGGACTGCCAGCAGGCTTTCGATACGCTCAAGCTGCTTTTCTCGTCCGAACCCGTCCTTGCGCACCCTGATTGTGAAAAACCTTTCGTGGTCCAGGTCGATGCCTCTGACGTCGCCATGGGGGGGCCCCTCTTGCAACGGGACGAGAACGGTCAGCTGAAACCTTGTGCCTATTTTACAAAAAAATTCTCCCAATCCGAAATCAACTGGGCCATTTGGGAGAAAGAAGCCGCTGCTGTTAAACATGCCCTCACTATTTGGAGGCATTTTCTGGAAGGGGCAGAGATCCCTTTTGAGGTTTGCAGCAATCACAAGAATCTAGAGGCCTTAAAAGGGGCTAGAAAGCTTACCGCGAAACAGATTCGTTGGGCACAGTTTTTTGCCAAATTCCGCTTTGTCCTGAAACATGTGCCAGGGAAGGACAATGCGTTAGCGGATGCTCTTTCTAGACTCCCCCAATACCGCAATGACTTTGACCGGCCGGTGGATTCCTTGTTTACCCCCGAACAGAGAGGGGAAGTCTCGGGACTTGCAGTGACCACCCGGTCCCAGTCCCACCGCCAGGATGTTCCTCCCCTCAAGGGAATCCCGGAGGCTTTTCAACAGCGGCTCCGGGACACTTCTCTGAGGGAAGCGGATCAGCAGGTTCTCCCCGCACATCTCGACCAACAGGGCTCCTTCTGGTTGCAGGGGGGTAAGCTTTATGTCCCCGAAGTGCTCCAAAAAGAGGTGCTGGGACTGGTTCACGGGGCCAAACTTGCGGGGCATTTTGGGTTTGTAAAGACTGCATTTATTGCGGCGTCAATTTTGGTGGCCAGGTATGAGGGCCGATGTGGAGTTGTACGTGCGCAGCTGCCCCATTTGCGCCACGGCCAAAAAACGGATGGGAAAGCCTCCCGGACTCTTAAAGCCTCTGGAGACCCCGACTATGCCCTGGGAAGTGATCGCCATGGATTTTATCACGGATTTGCCCCCAAGTCTGGGGAAAACTGTACTGTGGGTGATAACAGACTTATTCTCTAAACAGGTTCATTTTGTTCCTTGTGCGGGGCTACCATTGGCCCAGAAGTTGGCTAAACTGTTTATTAATCACGTGGTGAAGCATCATTCGATCCCAAGGAAGGTCCTCTCCGACAGAGGGGCCCAGTTCGTAGCCAAATTCTGGAGGGCCTTCCTGAAAGTCATGGGGGTGGAAGAGCAAGGACTCTCTTCAGCCTACCACCCCCAGACCGATGGTCAGACCGAACGTGTCAATGCTGTAGTAGAATGCTATCTAAGGTGTTATGTCAATTACCACCAGGACGATTGGGTAGACCTACTACCTTTTGCTGAATATGCCTACAATAATGCCCCCCATTCCTCCACAGGTTTCAGTCCTTTTCACGTGGTTTATGGAAAGGACTTTGGGCCCTTTGGTTCTCCTAACATCACTCCTGAACTTGAAGGGGTGCAGGAGGTCCAGGATTGGATACAAGTAGTGCAGACCACTTGGCCCTGGCTGCAGAAAAACCTGGAAAGGGCCAAGGGCAAGAACAAAGACCAGGATGATAAACATCGGTCTCTGGGGTGGGAACTCAAGGTGGGAGGGCAGGTTTACCTTTCCACAAAGAACCTACGGTCACTTCGGCCTTGCAAAAAGCTTAGTGACAAGTATGTAGGTCCTTTCCCCATCACCCGGGTGATCAATGACGTCACGGTAGAGTTGGAACTTCCCAAGTCTCTTCGAGGGGTGCATCCGGTGTTCCACATCAGCCTACTTAAACCGTACGTCGCTGCCCCTCAGTTCCACCCCCTCCCTAAGTCCGAAATTCCTACAGTTGTGGGAGGGGAATCGCATCTTGAAGTTTCTAAAGTGTTGGACTCTAAGCTGAAAAAGGGGAAACTTCTATTTGGTCTGCTGGAAGCACCTGGGGTCCGCCCAGGGTGGCTGCTCCCCATGTGGCGGCTTCCCGCCTGGTTCGAGAGTTTCACTCTGCCTATCCTGACAAGCCTCGTCCGCCCGGACTCGGGGGAGGGGGGCCTTAAGGGGGGCAGAATGTGAGGGTCTGTACGCCTTGCCTTGGGTAGGCCTTTGCCTTGTATGTCCCCCCCCCCTCCCTGGACTCGTAAAAGCAGTCCAGGCCTCTTGACTTTCCTTGGTTCAGGCGCAGCGTCTGACGGGCCCCAGGTTGGAATGTCTCTTCCCTCTTCCCACGTCCCTCCCTTTCTCTCACTGACTCACTTCCACCACTGTGGCCTTGGTGGGTAGATAGTACTAACAAGCTCTGAGTTCTTTGATGTTTTGTACCATGCACAATTATCTCGTAGATTCCCATAATATACGTTTGACATCTGCTTCCCTGTAGGGGTTATAATTCTGTCTTTGTGAAACTGTATTCACTTGCAACTTTACCAGTGTAAGGCCTGTACTACCTGAAGCTTCCAATAAAGTTCCTTGTTTCTGCATGACAGTCTGAGCAAGTGATTTTATGGATCTTGTAGGTTATCCGGGCTGTGTAACTGTGGTCTTGGAATTTTCTTTCCTGACGTTTCGCCAGCAACTGTGGCAGGCATCTTCAGAGTAGTAACACTGAAGGAGTAGTAACACTTCAGAGTAGTAACACTGAAGGACACTGTCCTTCAGTGTTACTACTCTGAAGATGCCTGCCACAGTTGCTGGCGAAACGTCAGGAAAGAAAATTCCAAGACCACGGTTACACAGCCCGGATAACCTACAAGAACCAATGAACTCTGACCGTGAAAGCCTTCGACAATATTTTGATTTTATGGAGTTTGCACAGGAAGGTTGGGAACCCTCACACAATGTTGGCAACCATGGCATCCAGGAAGGCATGGAGGCAGCGGCATGCTGAAGAGGGGAACACCTCCAGGTCGTCAGCAAGGACTCCCTGGAAGCTGGCGGTGGCCAGGGATCGCTGGGAAAGCAGCACTTTCTGCAGGACAGGGACAGCCCGCGGCTCGCAAAGAAGACCCTGGAGAGCGGGGGGCCACCTCCTTGCAGATCATCTGGATGGCTGCCCTGTCCAGGTGGAAGCAGTCCTTCATTCCCTTATCCTCACCCTTCCCTTACACTTTCCATTGGGCTGTCATCTGCCTCCTCCAGTTTTTCCTGACAAGCAACCCATCTCTGTGAGACTCCAGCACCTCGTTGCGTTTCTCTCTTAAGGAACTTTACTCCAGACATAATCAAGAGTTTAAATTTTTTATTTAAGAAAGCCAGCGAGTTCAGTGGGTCCGTTGAGACATAAGGCTAGAATGCAGACATGGGGAAACACCAGTACATTTAAAGGATTCATACAATAGGATTGATTAGTTTCAGGACACAATACAAAAGGGCCGAGTTGAGGCAGAGTTGCCTTGATGGTTTAAGTATAAGGAAACAATACAGAAGGTAACAGCCCAGGGCAGAATTCTGAATATACCATACTCCAGAGAGGATCTGCCCTTGCTCTTCTGGCTCTATAGACTCATTAGCCCATGCCCTTTTGGAATGCGAGGAATTTCGATCGCACTATATTTCCCCCCTTTTAATATACAAATCCAATGCCTCTGTGACTGACATAATGCCTTTTTTTTACTAAGCGATAGGGACCCCAGGGCTACATTGTCAGTGGCAAGATTTGTTTCAATCCTTTGTTGGATCTCCAACACTAGATATATGCTGCTCAAGATCAATTGAACAAGGAGCTTCTAAGGGATAAAAGGAGAAGGTAACAGCCGGTAACTATTCAGAACAGAATACAGAACCTTTATTGGCATTTACAGTAACAAAGCAAACAGGTAAAGCAGCTAGATATGTCAGGTTGTCTGTAAACTCCTTGCTTCGCCTTGACTTCAAGGCTGTTTGCTGGCTCAGCTGCCAAATTGCTTTGCTTAGCTTAGCTTCCCAGGGTCAGAACTCCGTGGGAGCTTGGCATTTCCAGACTGTTTCTGTAATCATGATGTGACTGTGGTTTTGAGTCTGTAATACTCCATATAACCAAGTGTACCCCCATCCCCCTCCGTTCCTGCCTTTTGATGTTTAAGCTCTGCATACCTGTCTCAATAAACCAACTCTTTTGGACTTTTGTCTCTGGGTGTGGCTATTGGATTTTGGTACAAACAAGTGCTTACATTAAGGCAGGAACCACTCTCTCTTTCACCTGCCAGACTTGAGCCCCGGAGGGTTCGCCTGGCGCTTGGATAGGAGCTGGGACGGTGCTCTCCGAGTTACCTACCTGTGGCTGGAGCCCTGTGCGGTTCGCCCGGGACCCGGGTGGGAGCAGGACCGCTCCCTGGGTGGTGGGTTCCTGCCCGGAGCCCTGGAAGGCTCCCATCCTTGGTTCCTTCTGTTGGGGACGGTGGACGACGATCCCGACCTAGCATGGGACGTTTTAGCTGAGATACATCGTACTGATGCGGAAGTCAATTGCCTGACTGGACTTGTACGGGCTCAGTGGTGTTCTCTAGCCACGACAGTTCCCTGGACGTCCGAAGTCGTGGATACCAGTGCCCGCCAAGACCTCCACACTTTGGACTGGTTGGTGGAGGACGCTCGCTTGGCAGCGGAGGATTTACAGTTGTTAACCAGCTTGTTGGCGGGACTAACCTCCAGTGACACACAGTTGGATCAGGGCCCTGCATTTGCCAGACATGGCGACTCCAGCCGCGCTGGATCCCCAGCTTTGCCAAGCGGAGGCAAAGGCGGTGGCAACACGGGTGGCTGCGCTCTTCCAGGGCAAGACGTCAGCCACGATTCCTGTGGCTGAAATCACAAAGCATCTGACCCCTGACTTCGGCGCTGGTGTGGCGGCCTTGGCGGTGCAGATCCAGCAGATCCTGGATCTTACCGACCCCTCAACTCCTCTTGACATTGGAACTGGAGGCTCTCTCACTGGTTACCACAGTCCTCGCCGCAAAGCTTGAGGCCGACCAGGCCTTGGCTGAACGCAAGAGGGCTGAAGATCAGGCGTGGGCAGTGGCGGATGCCGCGGTCAAGGCCCAGGCTGAACAGGAGGAGAAGGAACGTTTGGCCGCTGAACGGGCGCGATTCGGCACACGCCCTCGAAACACCGGGGCAGCAGCCACCACAGCAACCACCACAACAGCCAGCAGCGCCGGTGGGTCCTCCTGGTGGAGGACCCGTTGCTCCTGGCGGGGGGCCCATTGCTCCTGGCAGAGGACCTGATGCGCCCGGCGGAGGTCCCGTTTTGCCAGGTGTCCCTGCCCTACCATTGCTGCCGGGTGCACCGGGAGTACCAGGGGCACCAATTCCTGGACACCCACCTGCACCCCCAATCCCATGGAGGCAGCCCAAGTTGAAGGTTTCATATGACGGTTCGGTTGAGACCCTGCCCCGATTTCTGCATCATGTAGATAGTTACATGAGGGAGCAAAGACAATTCTTCCCCACCGAGGATAGCTGCATCCGTTTCGTTGCCTCCCTGCTAACGGGGAAAGAGGGACTGGAACTCCTGGGCATATTCCATAACAGAGCAGGCCCCCTGACTCAGCCTACGCAAGGCAATCTTGGCCTTCTCCCCTGTGAGGATCTTCCAAACGGCGTTGCAAAGCCGACATAAATGCATCCAATGATTTCAGGATTCCGGGCTCGGTCTCCATCACCGCCCATTCCACCCCTTCCTTCTCCAGCAAGCTGATCACGTACCGGACCCGGTGTCAGGCCTTGCTGTTATGTCTCTTCACAGATGCCTCTCTCAAGGATTGTTTATGTAACGATCGCATTCCTTTCTAGCCTTTGAAGCCCGTGGGAGCCTGGCTCTATAGCCGGGGTTGCCGTGCCAGCCGATACTATCTGCTATGACCTGTTTGGTCACTAGTCCTCCATATATTCTACTGTATATCCTTGCCCCCCCATTCCTGCCTTCACTTCTGCAAGCTATGATACCTGTATGTTTTCCAATAAACTCAATTTTCCTTGGATTACCTGTCTGTGGAGATTGCTTTAGGAAGTACTATGGAACAAGTGCTTACATTAAGGCAGGAATCACATTCCTCTTTCTCTTGCCTGGCTAGAGCCCTGGAGAGTTTGCCTACGTCTCAAGTACGGGCTCCCCACTTGGAATCCTGGAGGATTTATGCCACTGGGCCCTCCAACTGGGAACGTCTAATATTCCTGACGACCCTATCCTACTGCATGATGTGCTCATCAAAGCAGTGCAGACTGATGCTGAAGTCAACCGCCTAGTGGAACTTGTTCGAGTTCAGTGGCGCTGCCTAGCTGAAGTGAGGCCCTGGACGTCTGAGTACACAGATCGCAGCGCCCATCACGAACTCCTGGCCCTGCACCGACTATTGGACGAGGTGTGTGCAGCACAAGAGGACTTGGCAACCTTGACTCGTTTGTTGGCGAGGTTGACGTTGCAAGAGACACAACAAGACTCGGTTCCTATCCACCCCGACTCACCCCGAACCATGGCGGGGGTACAGATGGGGGGAACCCCGCTGTCGCTTGTTCCGGATCCTGAAGCATGCTTACTGGAGGCGCAATGAGTCGCCATCCAGACGGCGTTGCTATTCGTGGAACTATCCTCGACCACAACCTCAGTGGCCGATTTGACGTGACTGTTAACCCCGACGTTCGGGGATGGGGCAGCTGCACTAGCGGTCCAAGTACAACCGTTGCTTGGTGGGGACTCTACCCCACTCCTCGCTCTCCTAGAGCAGGAGGCCCTTCCGATTGTCACCGCGGCGGCCGCCTTGAAGCTCGAAGCCGACCAGGCACTCGCAGACCAAAAGAAGGCCGAGGAACAGTTATGAGCAGCGGATGGGCAGCGGTCAGGGCTCTGGCCGACAAGGAACAGCAATTAGCCGTCGATCGAGCGCGATTTGGATTCTCATTCAGATCCACGTTCTCCCCAACTTTTGCCCCGTCTCGCACCACACAACGCGCACGGCGCCTTGCGGAACGTCTGCCAGAATCGGACTATTCTGATGAGGAAGACTTATACGGTGACGGATCTCACTGGGCTATTGATCTTTGAGTCAGTCAATCCCGACGGATGGGGGGGGGGCTAGGGACGAAATGCATGTCTTGAGGGACCAAACTTGGGACTTGAATGATCGTGTGGCCCGTCTGCAGGGCCAAATGGAATGGTTGCTTCGTGATAACGACCATTTGCAATGAGCTCTAACAGCCCAGCCGGCCCAACCAGAGTCGAATCCCTACCCTGTTTCCTGCATCATGTAGACAGTTACATGAGGGAACAAGGACAGTTCTTCCCCACTGAAGACAGTCGTGTTCGATTTGTTGCCTCTCTGCTGACAGGGAAAGCGGCCGATTGGATGGTCCTCCAGTTTGACACTCGGGCCCGATCCATTCGCTCTCTCAACAATTTTATGTTTGCCCTGCAGAGGCGGTTCGAGGATCCCTTCTTGGGAGAAAGGGCCAAAGCTGAACTCCTGCAACTCCGGCAAGGCTCTACTCCCGTTCGAGAATTCGCAGATGAGTTCCAACGACTTGCCAGTAAAATTGTAGATTGGCCTGAAGCCATCCGAATACATTACTTCCGAGAAGCTCTACACCCTGACATTTTGAACTGGGCGTACATGCAACGACAACCTGGAAGATTGGATTTTATTGGCAGAGGAGGTGGAAAGCCGCCGTCAATTTATATCTCTGGTCCGATGCTGGACCAGAGAGGGGAGCAGTCGTCAAAAGTTGCCGACTAAAGTTGCAGCCCCCACCCTGCGGAGACCAACGCGGCCCGCGCAGGACCGCGAATCCCAGTTCCAAAGAGGAGCCTGTCTCGTTTGCGTCAATATGGGCCACTTTGCGGCTGCCTGTCTGCGCCGTCCGGACCTCGCACCTCCTCCCTGACCAGACGGACCCCTCCGGACCCGGGGGTGACTGCAACGCAGAGGCACCATGGCCACCCACGCTGCTCTGGGACGACATGCACCCTCTGCACTTCACATCAGAGAAACTCCCAGTGACCCTACATCTACCGACCCACCTGGGTCTCGGATTATAAGTGCCCCATTGGGGGACAGTTCTCCTTCTTCGGATGAGGACCACACCTGGAATTCCCCGGTGCTCAATTTAGAATCTCCTCTTCATCTGTCAAAAAACGGGCAGGGTCTGCGGTGAGCGGGGCGACACCGCAGAGCTCTGCAGCTTCTCCTGTGAAACCCAAGGCTCCTGTTATGGTGAGTGAAGTCGAAAATACCGTATATGTGGACGTGGTGTTACATTACAAAAAGGGCCCCCAAATACATGTCAAAGCACTCATAGACTCTGACTGTGGGCGCTCCCTAATCAATGAGGCCACTTTCAAAGCGCTCGGAGTCAAATCCGAGACACTGCCCAATGCCACCCAATTTGCTCAAATGGATGGCAGTAGCTTTCGGGGGGGGGGCAGCTGACCGTCGCACCCGTAGGGTGGTGATGGGTATTGGCACTCATTGGGAACAAATCGACTTTACCATACCCCTATCCGGTACGAAGTCATTTTGGGAATAAACTGGCTCAAGGGGCACAACCCTTCTATAGACTGGAAAGCCGATACTATCACGTTCTCTGACCCTGGCTGTGCCCCACACCGCCACGAAGTCGCTATTGTCCTTCCAACAGCCTCGGCATTGGTCTCTGACACCCTCCCTCCTTCTTCGCTGCCCGCTGAATATCGGGACTTTGCGGACGTTTTTGATGCGAAGGAATGTGATGCACTACCCCCCCCACTGCAAAATGGACTGCGCCATTGAAGTGGTGGGGGATAGTAAGCTACCCAAGAGTAAAAATTACCCCATGAGCGCTACTGAGCGTGTTACGGGACTTTTTGGACAAGAATGTCGCACAAGGGTTCATACGGCCCTCTTCCACCCCTAACTCAGCCCCCGCTTTCTTTGTCTACAAGAAAATGGGTGATTTAAGCTTATGCATCGATTTTCGAAAACTCAATGCAGTTACTCAAACCAATGCCTACCCCATTCCTTTAATTTCGGACATCCTAGGGCAGCTAAAGGAAGGGCGCATTTTCACCAAACTGGACTTAGTCGAAGCTTATTATCGAGTCAGAATTCGTGAGGGAGACGAACCCCTCACAGCCTTTTCCAGCTGTTTCGGTATGTTTGAATTTCTTGTAATGCCATTCGGATTACAGGGCCCCCCGGGGGTCTTCATGCAGTTTATTAACGAGATCTTACATGACTTGTTATACCGAGACGTGGTAGTGTATCTAGATGATATTCGTATCTATTCTAACTCTATGGACGAGCACGTTGCTTTGGTGAGGGAAGTGTTACAATGCCTCAGAGACAACCAGCTGCTAAAGCATCCAAATGTGAATTTCACCAAGAACGATTGGCATTCTTGAGTTACATTGTTTCACATCAAGGTCTCACCATGGACCCTGCAAAAGTACAGTCAGTAATCGATTGGGATCCACCCTCAACCCGCAAACAAGTACAGCAATTCCTAGGTTTTGCCAACTTTTATCGAGGGTTCATTCCCAATTTCGCCCCAGTAGAACTCCCAATCACTGACCTACTGAAAACTAAGGGAAAGGGGACTTCAGCCACATTACCCACAGCAAAAATCCTATGGACTTTCCAATGCCAAGCCACTTTCAAAACCCTTAAACAACTGTTCACCTCTGAACCTGTGCTAAAACATCCCGACCCTGAACATATGTTCATAGTACATGTGGATGCTTCCGACGTAGCTATGGGAGGTGCTCTCTTACAACAGGGAAAAGACGGTTTATTACACCCCTGAGCTTATTTCTCCAAGAAGTTTGCGCACTCTCAGCTGAACTGGCCCATTTGGGGAAAAGAGGCAGCCGCTGTCTACCACGCCCTCACTACTTGAAGGCAATTCCTCGAGGGTTCCAAGGTTCCCTTTGAAGTTTGGACAGATCACAAAAATTTGGAGGCTCTCACTCTTTGCTCAATTCCGTTTTGTGCTCAAGAATGTTCCGGGGAAACAAAATGTGCTGGCAGATGCCCTATCCCGGCTTCCCCAATACCCTACCAAAGTAGACCACCCCACTGAATCGCTCTTTCCCCCTGCTCACAGGGGAGTACTCCCTACTCTGGTGGTCCAAACCAGGTCACAAACCCAACTCCAATCCCGCTCTGAGCCAGTCAAAATAAACGCTCGAGGGGGGGGACTTCTACCCGAGACTCAGGTCTGACTCCCTCTCCAGCTCCATCTGCTCCTCCGACGCCCAAGCCCCAGGTTGAGCTGATTCTGCGACCCCCCTCCTCTCCTCCAGTCTCCCCTCCAGCTCAGCAACCTAACCACGTGCCGCCAACCCAGGGTGAAATGGATCTACCTGCCTCTTTCCTAGACTCTCTTCGTTCCCAGTGCCAAGCGGAACTCTCAGCTCAGACACTTCCCACCTCTCTCTTGGAACGGGGTGGTTAGACTCCAAATTATATGTACCTAAGGGGTTGTGAAAAGGAGTTCTGCATCTAGCCCATGGAGCCAAAATTGCAAGGCTCTTTGGATTTTTGAAAACGCTTCACTTATTACGCAGGCAGTTTTGGTGGGCAGGCATGCGTACCGATGTTGACTCGTTCATCCACAGTTGTCCGATATGTGCCACAGTTAAGTGAGCCCAAGGGAAACCCACGGGAATATTGCAACCACTTGAAATCCCCTCCAGGCCTTGGGAGGTAATCGCTATGGATTTTATGACTGATCTCCCTCTCAGCGAGGGAAAAACCGTTTTGTGGGTTATTACCGACCTGTTCTCAAAACAGGTGCACCTCGTCCCATGAGCAGGTATTCCTTCCGCCCCAAAACTGGCCCGCCTCTTTGTGTCACATGTCTTCCGACTGCATTCCTTTCCGCGCAAGATTGTGAGCGACCACAGAAGTAGCTATGTGGCAAAGTTTTGGAAAGCTTTCCTTAAGCTGGTGGGGGTGGAACAGGATCTGTCTAGTGCTTTCCATCCTCAAACGGATGGGCAAACTGAACGTGTTAATGCCGTACTAGAATGTTATCTTCGTTGCTATGTCAATTACCACCAAGATGATTGGGTTGAGTTATTACCTTTTGCTGAGTATGCCTATAATAACGCTGTACATCAATCCACAGGTTTCAGCCCTTTTCAAGCTGTCTATGGCCAAGACTTCAGTCCTATTGGCCATGGTGATGTGTCGGGGAAGGAGGGTGGTGAGGACGTGGCGGCCTGGGTGCATACGATTCAGACCACCTGGCCCTGGCTGGTAAAAAAAAACCCAGAACCCACCACTGAGGGGCAAATGACAATAGGGCTGCCCCCCTAACAGCCAACGACAGGCAGATGTTACAACTCGTTTCACTGATGGAGCTCCAAAAAGTAAGGTTTGCATTGAAGGGAGAGGGTTTGGAATAATAAACACAATCATAATAAGCACAAAACAAAACAAAGAGTAATAATGAGGGAGAAATTTGGAGGTTGTTATTTTATTGTGGTTTTAACAAAACTTTAACAATTTTTATTATAGTGAGCCATCTTGAAATGCAAGGACACGTGGGGTACAAATGTAAATAAATAACGGCCCAGTCAACAATGAGTAAATGTAGCTTTTTAAAGATATTTTATTAATTTTTTTTAACAAGGAAAAAAAATACATACATTCACAATCACACAGATTCTATTCCTTCAGGGAACAGATTTCTTCTTACATCTAATACTTCTTATAAGATTATTTCAGTGTTAGACAATATACTTAATAAATCCTGTATCTATATAATCTAAACATTATCTATATTATTGCTATTTATTAAATTTTAATCTATTCTTTCCATTTAACATATTCAAAATAACATTGCCATTTCTTCCGTGTTTCTTCCATCGGCTTTTCTTTCATCATATTGGTTAATCTGGCCATCACAGCAAATGCTTCCATTTTCTGTTGCCACTTTTCCAAATCAGGAATGTCCTCTTGTTTCCAAAGAGCTGCCAATACTCATCTGGCCGCCGTTGTCAAGTATCCAAATAGTAGCTTTATCTGTCTAAGGAAACTGCATCTCCTCAACCCATGATTCTTGGCATAGACCAGAATCTCATCCTTCCAACTAACTTAGGATGGGACAGTAGGAATGAAAGGGAGATGTCTGCAAATAACAAGGTAGAAGAGCAGACTTGCTCTAGTGCTCATTTCTTCCCTCAAAATGGACTTATTTGCCATTTTAAAATGAGCAGTATTTTGAGCATATTTGGATCTGTGTATATATTTGGATCTGGCTGGTACCTGCTGGTAATGCATGCATAGGCTTGCTTGGCAACCAGCATGACAAGAAGGGGGCTGGGGTAGGAGGAATGCTCCCTGGCACATACCCCAAAGGGTATTGATGGTACCCATTTCCACACACCCATTTCCACCTACTTTGGCCAACTGATCACTGAAAAGTCAGTTCCTGGCCGATGACCTCTGGGGAACATGGCACTCTGAGTAGGAGCACCTGTGAAATGCTCCAGGGGCTTTTCCTCCCTGGGAGCATTTGAAGAATGCTGGGTCAGAAGCAGCATTTATGAATGCTGGGGGAGAAGTAGAAGGAGAGGTGAGAGAGGTATCACCTCTCCACAGAGAGAGAAATTTGACAGGTGGACCTGCAGTCTCTGAAGTCATCAAGGTAAAAGCAGGCGAAAGCCTTTAAGATCGACCTCCCCGTTTTCATTTTTCTATTCTTTTTCTTATTTCCTTCCTTTATTATATGGACTTCATATGGATTTTTAATAACTTGATAACTTGACTGTGATGAAATTATTTCTTACTTCTGGAAAATGGTGATACAATTGAATGTTGGAATGTTTACCAGGAGTCCCTCCAAGAACGCTCTATGATTTATAACCAATGCTTCAGTAATGCCATCAAGTAATTAAATGGGAAGGCAAGATCATAAATCTCCCAATCTTACTGAGTTGCAGCTACAATGCTGTTTTATAAAGTTTAAATAACTAAAAAGCAATATTCTCCGGGGCCTGACTGACTGTGAGAAATCCTCAGTTGTTTTGGGGCTAGCAAAAGACAAAGATAGCTGGATTAATGATACGTCTGGATTGTTTGAAGATCCCCCTCCCCCCCACAAATGGACTGTTGCTGCCCCTTTTTCTCCTCTTCCACAGCTGTTTTTTTTTATTTTTTATGCTTCCTCTTATTCAACTGGACAGTTTGATTACATTTCAAAGAGATGTTGAATATGTGTGTGTGAAAATTAAACTTTTTGATCCAGAGGTTTCAAAATAAATAAATAAATAAAAGATTGGATTTATGTTGAAAGAGAGCTGGAGGTTACACAGCTGATAGCTGTTCAAGTTGGAAATCGAACATGAAGGACTTGGGCGCCACCTGGTGGTCCGAAAAGTAATTACAAGAATAATTTTATTTTTGTATTTTTCTTAAGGACTATTTTTAAAAGGACTATTTATCTCTACGTAGTAATACTTAATAATTATATTTTATAATTATACTGATACTTATATTAATACTAATATATTTTATATTGATACTACTACTAATTTTTATTATCTCCTTTTCCTCTAATATATTTTCATCTATTTTTCATTTTCTTTCTTCTTGTACTCTAATTTTTTCTTTTATCCATTTCCCTCCTCTCTTCCCTATAATTTTTTACTTTGAATTTTATGAATTGAGAGATTAAGAAAGTAAGCTGGAAGTTAATTGGATGCTGCTCAAGATCAATTGATCAAGGAGCTTCTAAGGGATAAAAGGAAAGGAAGTTAATTGGACTGAGCCCTTTAAACTGGTCAAGGGAGTTAGACAAGGTTGCCTTCTTGCTCCTCTCTTGTTTAACCTATACCTGAATGATATGGCAACCAATTTCTCAGAGTTTTGCCATCCCCCAAAGCTTGCAAGTCATCCCACCCCAATTCTACTCTATGCTGACGATGCAGTTCTCCTGTCCCGCACAAGAATTGGTTTGAAAAGGTCTTTGCAAACTTTTTCTGAGTACTGCTCTAGGGAAGGTCTTAAAATAAACCATCATAAATCTAAGATTATGATCTTCACTAAGAGGAGAAAAATGCCTCTTTTTCGCTGGGCATTAGATGGCTTTGAGGTTGACCAAGTCAAGGACTTTGTTTACCTTGGCATTCTGTTTTCCCATAACCTAAATTGGAATGCCCATCAAAAAGCAGTGTCCAACAAAATTAAACCTGGGGTTGGTGCTATTCAGGATTTTAACCTGAAAATTACGCCAATTCTCCTCTTTGGTGTTGCTATCTGGATAACAGTCATCAATGAATCTATAGATCGTCCACTGCTTCAGTTCTCACGAAAACTCCTAAATGCCCCTTGATGTGTTGCTGGTCTCTTTGTTCCGAGTTTGGCCAAATGTCACTTGAAGCTAGGGTGTGGTTGGCTGCCTTTAAACTACACCTTAAACTGTGCTTTAGCACTGAGGGGTTCCTAGCTTCTCTGAAGCATGACCCTTTTAAATCCTCATGGCAAAAAATCTTAGATGAGAAATTGTCGTTGTTGGGCTTCTCGCAGGATATGTTATTAGATCTTGGGAAAACTGAAGCTTTTACCAAAATTAAAAAGCGCATTAAAGAGCTCGATTATAACAGCACTACTTTTTGTGCTCGTCGCGTCTGTTCATCCCAGTTCTTCGGAATACCCCCTCCACGTGGTCTGCCTGCCTATACATATTATCTGACAACTCCTCGTCTCTGTAGAGCTTTTTGCTTGGCTAGATTGAATGCTAACCCTTCTATGGTAATGCAGGGCAGAATTCTGAATATACCATACTCAGACAGGATCTGCCCTTGCTCTTCTGGCTCTATTGACTCATTAGCCCTTGCCCTTTTGGAATGCCGCTTTTACGAGGAACTTTGATCGCACTATATTTCCCCCCTTTTAATATACAAATCCAATGCCTCTGTGACTGAAATAATGCCTTTTTTTAACTAAGCGATAGGGACCCCAAGGCTACATTGTCAGTGGCAAGATTTGTTTCAATCCTTATATCCCTCCAACACTAGATATACATGATTAAAATGTTGGTTTACAGAGCATTCCTGACCTTTAAGGGCGAAAGCCCTCAGGAGGCCAGGAAGGCGCTGCACCAGTGTTGGGGCCCTCCATGCCGGTGTTAGTGGTCCCAGCACCGGTGTGGAGGCCCAGACACTGGTCTCTGGATGCCGCTGCAGCAGCATCACCCCGGAACACTGGCGGGGCCTTCTGGCAGTGTTCCGCTGGTGTAAAGGCCCGCGCTGGCATTCCTGGGGGTGTTCTGGAGTCCCGGGAGGCGTTCCCAGGGCATTCTTGGGGGAGGAGCTGCCATGAGGCAGCCTCCTGTCCCCTTTCAGCCCCAGACTCCGGCACCGAGAATGGCATTGCTACGCGTGCTTTTTTGCAGGTGCAGCCTCGCTACTCTCTATGGGGCTTTTTGCCCCATTTTACATGAAAAAAGCTGGTTAAAGGCTTTTTTCATGCTTTTGGCATGTGGGGAACTTCTTACGAGTTCTGCACTTCACTGCACTTCCTCCCCACCGTCGCTGCACGCCGCAAGCTCAAGAATGGACTGTTAGGTTAAGAATAATTAACCTATGAAAAATAGAAAGATTGTATAAAAATAGAAAGATTGTATAAAAATAGAAAGATTGTATAAAATATTTAAGCAAAGAAGCAAAATAAGCAAAATATCTTATTGTTTGAATCCAGGCTTTGGTGGCAATCAAGTTTTGCCCAGTTTCACGACAAATTGTGAAATATGAGACACATTTAGGTATCCCCAATATTTGTCTAAGAAATATGGCTTGGATGTTCTCCACTTCTTGATTAAGAGTTCCAAGCCATAAGGGAACATCAAACAGAAGTTGGGGGGATATTTTCAAATTCAGGATTTTGATCACTGCAGGAACACACTGATTCCCCTTCGCGTAGAAAAACTGCTTGAGTTGATTTAAGGAAATCCTAGTGGCTTTAATAGTATTTTGTCAATGTATAGACCAATTGAGATTATAGTTATAAGTAATTCCCAAATACTTATAGCTTTTAACTTGTTCAATTGAATCCTTCCCAATGTGCCATTTGTATGAGGACCTTTTTTTTTTTTTTTTGGAAAATTCCACTACTTTTGATTTGGAGGAATTAATAGAAAGTAAATTAAAATGGCAATAATTATTAAAAGCATCTAGATATCATTGGAGGCCTACTTTAGTGAAAGAAAGAATGACGGTGTCGTCCGCATAAAGAAGTAGAGGTAAAGACTGGGACCCTAATTTAGGTGGATGACCATTAACTGAACCCAATGACTGCACTAGATCAGAAAGAAAAATATTAAAAAGTAGGGGAACTAAAACACACCCTTGTTTAACGCCTCTTTGAATTAAGATTTTCTTAGTCAGTCCACCATTACGTGAGTATTTAACTTGGCAGGTGGTATTTTAAGTGTAATTTCTTTAAAAGTATTAGCAGCCTGGGGTCAATTCCTAGATTTGACAATTTGTCCCACAGTTTCTCTCTAGGAATAGAGTCAAAAGCACTTTTTAGGTCTATGAAAGCTGCAAACAATTTCCCCCCACCTATCTTCATGTATTTTTCCACAAGAAAGGATAAAACGATACAGTGATCTAAAGATGATTTGTTCTTAGTGAATCCTATTTGCTCTGGGCCAATAATGGATTTAGCTTGAGACCACTCCGAAAGGCGGGTCTCAAGGTGTCTAGCATATAACTTGCCCAGTACTGATAGCAAGCTAATAGGACGATAATTTCCCGGTAGATTGGGGTCTCCCTTTTTATAGATTGGCATTAATATTGAGTTCAGCCATGAATCAGGAAGGATACCATAATGATCAATTGATGTTAAAAGACTGGCTAGTAGTGGAGCCCACCAGTCAGCATATTTCTTAAAGAGTTCGACAGGGAGCCCATCAGGACCCTGTGCTCGACCGCTTTTTAGTTTAGAAATTAGGGTCATAATTTCTTCCCTACTTACTGCATGCCATGGAGGGATATTTGTGGGAATAATTTCCTCATTATCAGATGGAGGGACCACAGCATGGCCAAAGACATTAGAAAAATAATCAACCCATACTTGAGGCATAATACCTGAGTCAGGAGAGGGTTTGTTATTTAATAGACAAGAAATTGTTCTCCAAAAGATTTTACTGTCACTTGATTTCAGAGATAAAAAGAGCTGGTCCCATCTTTTTTGATAATAGGCTTTCTTTTTATTAACCACTAATTCCTGATAAGCTTTTTTTGACGATAAATATTGTTCCATATCGATTGTTTGGCCTCCTTTCCTAGATTTCCCCAAAACCAATTGCAAATTCCTTTTTTGAGTTAAACATTCATGATCAAACCAGGTCGATGTTTCAAAAGTAGTTTTACATATCGGTTTGGCTATAGAGCTACATTGCTCTATAACTTGAGAAAAGGCTATTAGCACCTCCTCATGAGAGGAAGAGCCAATTATGGACATCTTTAGTTTGGACAATAAGTCAGATTGGAGGATATTGAACAATTCAATTTCTGTAGATTCTGACCATTTAATCCTTGTCAGGATTAAAATTCGAGCATTTAAATCTCCCAATAAAACAATTTGAGCCAACGGATGATTTTGAGCTATTTTAAAAGTAAATTTAGAGAGGTTGGACCACATAGTGTCCAAGTCCTTAATATTATTAGAGGGTGGCAGATAGGTATTAATCATAATAAGGCTCAGAGTAGGAGAGGAGAGTAATATTGCTTGAGCAAAACAATCACAATTTCCCAAAAAGGTTTGCTTAAAGAAGCTATTGTTCCTGATCAAACTGGCTAGGTCGCATTTTGGGCGACCCATTGAGGATACTTTATAGGCTGGAAGGAGAAAAGTTTGGAAACCATTTATACTCAAGTCAGTAGCTTCCCAAGTTTCCTGTAGGAATATACCATCAAACCCTTTAAGAAAATTAATAAAATCAGTATCCTGTCTTTTGTTATTCCACCCAGCAATATTCCATGATAACAAATTAAAAGCTCTGTTATTACAGTCTGGAGATAGTCAATCCTTTTCTTCTATCAGATCAGAGGGTCATTAAAAATACAGCCATTTGATTGAGGAGGGATTAGAGTACCAATGGGCATTCCTGACGATTCCAAGATGATAGTAGGCTCAGTTGCATCCAATGGGGAAGATGGAGATATATTTGTCAGTTTTTGCAGAGAAGCAGTATAAGGGTCATCAATGTCTGTAAAATCTGTTTCCTGGGTGAAATGAGGATCCGATGTAGTAGGAGGACTAACAGACTTTTTCAGTTTTAGTGTCAATAAATGGTTTTTTGTACATTTCAATCTCTCAATTACGTCTTGTTGTTCCTGGGCAGGGAGATCCCCAAATGAGAGTAAAAAGGAGTCTTCAGTTAAGTTCTCCAGATTTTCTCTGGCTTGGGATGCCTGAGAAAGCAATTCTTCCACTTCAGCATCTGTTTGAATATTTTGTTGGGAGGGTGAGACCAGATTAACAGTCGCAGTAGTAAAGGGAGACTGCGTTGAAGGTAATGTGGGTAGAGGATAAGACAGAGCGATATTAGTTTCCATCTCCTTAGGGGACCCTTCTAAGTGGAGGTTCAAGGGTAAAGTTGTTAAAGTAGTCTGCTGAGCAGTAGCATGTTCGGCTTCCAAAATTTCAGTAGCCAGAGATTTATTATGCGACGGGAAACATGGTGTCTGAAAAGTAACTCTGTGTGACCTTAAGTCCAAATCCATCTCATAATGAGCTCCATCCTGACACTTGGTTGCCAGATTCCCTGGCAATTTAAAGGTCCTGGAAATTCCATCCTGAGATGATGATTGCAGAGAAGAAGAACCTTCACCATTTAGAGGATGAACAGTTGGAATTACATTCAAATTGCCAGGTTTGATAGGGTTGACTCCATCTCTTGTCTGTTTCTGTTCTTTTCTAATATTACTGAGAGAGACTACTCCTGAAGCATCCTTTGTTGGTTTAAATAGAAAATCTTTTCCCCTTAACTTGAGGCACAGGGGAGCTTGCACACAGTTCTTAAAAGCTCTGGTCACCCGAATTCTGTATTTCCTATATAAAAGTTTTTGGAGGTGTAGCATCCTAGAAGGGATATCTCCATTTTTAAATAGTAGAACCAGTCTGTTATAAATTCCCACTCTGGGGAGTCTAAAATAGGAGCGTAGGGATATAGTTGAGATATTGCAGTTAAGCAATTGGCTCAATGAAAGGGTAATGGCATTAAAATTGCTCCATCTATAGTAATCAGTCTGAGAATTAAAAAAGATAGCCAAATGGTTCCATTGAAATGTCAGAGAAGCTGGTGGAGAATGCACCCGAAAATCCTCTTTCATATTTGGCAAGTCAGCTACAGTCAGTTTGTTTGGTTGAGGAAGTTCAAAGTCTGCCTTATCATTACGCATGTTAGGCTTGTTAAGGCTTACAAAACGGTCAATAGCTTCCCTCATGGAGCTTACTTTGGCTTCTATGTCCTTGACTTTAGCTAATAACATAGCCATGGATTGAGAGGTTAAAATTGCTTTCTTAGAGAATATATCCAGGAGTAATGCAGGTAATTGCTGGCAGCAGTGTTGACGTGGGTTTAAATTAAGAGGAGTATCCTCCTCTTGCAAAACTCCCTCTTCATCACCCGGGAGTAATGGGGTTTCCGATTCTAAAGCAGCAAATCTGTTAACAAGTCTAATTACACCAGGTTGCGTTTCAGAGGCATTGTTGTCAAGGACGTACCTATCTATTTTTTGTTGTTTGCCAACTTTTAAGCCAGTTGTTTCGGAGGAGGAACGTTGGCGTTTTCTTGTAAACATAGTCTCCTTCAAGCCTTTAGAGATTTTTCCAGCCACAGTGTTACTGATTTATCTTTAAAACAATTCTAAAAAGACCCTGAGATTATTTCAGGTTTCAGACTGATAGTTAAAACACCCTCAGATAGTTAAAAGTTGTAAAAAGAGAAGATAAAAGTTTTCACTTGCAGAGAGAGTGTACCGGAGCTCCTAACGAGACACCATCTTGCCCAAATGCCAGTTTAGTTTTTTAGCTGAGTCCTGAGGCCATTGATATTATAGTGCCCCTGTATAGATCTATGCTGCAGCCTCACTGGGAATACTGGGTGCAATTCTGGTCACTGCATCTCAAAAAGGACATCACAGAGCTGGAAAAAGCACAGGAGGGCTACCAAGATGATTAGGGGGTTGGAGGACCTTCCCTATGAAGAAGTGACAAAGAGTCTGGGACTTTTCAGCTTACAAAAGAGACAACTAAGGGTTTATAACTAACAACAACCCTGTGGGATAGGCTAGACCAAGAGAGAGTAAAAAGGTAAAGGTCCCCTTGACCCATGGGGTGATGTCACATCCCGATATTTTCTAGGCAGACTTTGTTTACGGGGTGGTTTGCCAGTGCCTTTCCTAGTCATCTTCCCTTTACCCCCAGCAAGCTGGGTACTCATTTTACTGACCTCGGAAGGATGCAAGGCTGAGTCAACCTTGAGCCGGCTGGTCCAAAGTTCATGGCTGAGCAGGGATTTGGATCCTCCCCAACAAAAAGTCAAACTATCTAACCATAGAATCATAAAATCATAGAGCTGGAAGGGACCTCAAGGGCCATCAAGTCCACCCCCCTGCACAATGCAGGAAATTCACAACTACCTCCCCGCCCCACACCCCTAGTGACCAGAAGATGGCCAAGATGCCCTCCCTCTCATCATCTGCCTAAGGTCACAGAATCAGCATTGCTGACAGATGGCCATCTAACCTCTTCTTAAAAACCTCCAGGGAAGGAGAGCTCACAACCTCCCGAGGAAGCCTGTTCCACTGAGGAACTGCTCTGTTAGAAAATTCTTCCTAATGTCTAGACAGAAACTCTTTTGATTTAATTTCAAGCCGTTGGTTCTGGTCCGACCTTCTTGGGCAACAGAAAACAACTCGGCACCCTCCTCTATATGACAGCCTTTCAAGTACTTGAACACTCTCAGTCTTCTCCTCTTCAGGCTAAACATACCCAGCTCCTTCAACCTTTCCTCATAGGACTTGGTCTCCAGACCCCTCACCATCTTTGTTGCCCTTCTCTGGACACGTTCCAGCTTGTCTACATCTTTCTTAAATTGTGGTGCCCAAAACTGAACACAGTACTCTAGCTGAGGTCTAACCAGAGCAGAGTAAAGTGATACCATCTGGTACTATCTGATACTATCTGGACACTATACTTCTGTTGATCCAGCCCAAGACTGCATTTGCCTTTTTAGCTACCGCATCACACTGCTGACTCATGTTCAGTGTTTGGTCTACTAAGACCCCAAGATCCTTTTCACACACACTACTGCTGAGACAAGTCTCCCCCATCCTATAATTATGCATTTGATTTTTCCTACCTAAATGCAGAACTTTGCATTTGTCTTTGTTGAAGTGCATTTTATTAGTTCTAGCCCACTTCTCCAGCCTGTCAAGATTATCCTGCATCTTGGCTCTGTCTTCTACCGTATGTGCTACCCCTCCCAATTTAGTATCATCTGCAAATTTAATAAGCATCCCCTCTATTCCTTCATCCAAATAATTTATAAAGATGTTGAACAACACAGGACCCAGCGCAGATCCCTGAGGAACTCCACTAGTCACTTCTCTCCAAGTGGATGAGGAACCATTAACTAGCACTCTTTGGGTACGATCTGTCAACCAGTTGCAGATCCACCTAACAATAATAGGATCTAAACCACATTTTCCCAATTTGTCAACTAGAATACTATGTGGAACCTTATCAAAAGCCTTACTGAAATCTAGATAAACTATATCTACAGCATTCCCCTGATCCAGCAAGGTAGTCACTTTCTCAAAAAAAGGAGATAGAATTAGTCTGACATGACTTATTCTTGGGGGAGAATTATTTTTGGGGGAGAAGGACTGACAATTCTTTTTAGTAAGTTCCATGTCTTTAACAAAGGTTCTCTCATGTTGGTGTCAGAAGTTTTCATTTCCACATTTGTTGTCCTATTTTTATTCCATAGTAAAAAGTGAAATCCTCGATCAAGACTAATTTTTCAAGTCTAATTTTCTTGTTGTCTGGGTGAAGTATCCAATCTGTTAAGGCCATCAATGATGCTGCTTGATGGTAGAATTTGAGATTTGGTAGAGCTAACCCACCTTCCCCCCCCCCATCCTGTAGACCATGAATCATATCCTAGGTTTCTTCCCACTCCACATAAATTTGCTTATCCTCTGTTGCCACCTTTTAATAATTTCCAGGCTTTAGGTGATTAGGAAGTGTCAAAAAGAGGAAATTTAATTTAGGTAGTACATTCATCTTAATAACAGCAATCCAACCTAGCAGCGATATTTGAAGTCTATTCCATCTTTCCAGGTCTTTTTCTATTCTGTTCCACGTTGCTTTATAGTTCAATTCATATAACATTTCACCTTCCTTCAGAACTGATACCCCGAGATATTTAACACTTGTTTTGGTTGGGAACACTGTCATATTTCCATCAATTCTTGTCTTTTCTCACTCTAGAGATTGTAAAAAGCCATCTTAGTTTTCTGTTTATTAAGTTTATATCCAGAAAAGTAGCTGAATTGGTCAATTTGGGATTTGATTGCCTGAAATGAACTTGTCGTGCCCCTGTGCAATCAGTGCAACATCATCTGCGTAGCTCCTAATCTTGTATTCTTGATCTTTGAATTTTAAGCCTTTAATGGAGGAATCCAACCTTATTTTGTTCGCCAGAATTTCCACAGCTAAGTTAAACAAGAGTGGTGACAAAGGGCATCCTTGTCTTGTCCCCTTTTCAGTTTGTAACTTGTCTGAAAGAGATCCGCTCAATAAAAGTCTGGCTCACTGAGCTGAGTATATTGTTTTAATCGCTGTTAAAAATTGTTGTCCAGGATTCAGGTGAGATAAGATCTGGATCACAAAATTCCAGGAGACATTATTGAAAAACTTCTCAGTGTCAAGACTGTCTTGTAGGCCTGATATGATTGATGGCTCTCAGGATCACTCTGACGTTGTCTTTGAGCTGTCTTTTGAGTATGAAACCCGATTGATCTGGATGTATTATTCTAGCAATAGATTTTTTCAGTCTTTCTGTCAGAATGGAAGTGAATATCTTATAATCTACATTGAGGAGTGAGATCAGCCTGTAAGACTGGGGATGGTTAGCATCTTGATTTTCCTTCGGAATTAAATATGAGCGTCTTCCCAAGAGGATGGCATTTTGTCTTCCATTAAAATTTCATTAAATACATTTTGCATCTGGGGAATCAACAGTTGTTCAAAGATTTTATGGTAGCTCGCTGTCAGTTCGTCTGGGCCTGGAGCTTTCCTGCTGTGAGGCTTTTTTGAGCTTTTTTTGCAGTTAAAGTCTTGTCGCTCTGCCACAATCTCCCTGCCAATTTTTATACAGTAAAGAAACTAGAGCCCTCCTGCCCGTGTTCAGGTCCAATATTGGACCACTTCAGTTGACTCCCAAGCCAATGTTTACAGGATCCTGATGGCTTGGGGCCCCTCCACATGCTTCCAGGGCTCATGCCCTTCTTGGCTGGTTAAGGCCAGTCAGGATGCAGTGCAGACTCCCCTGGGAGAGATTATCAATCTGTCCTTTAGCACAGATTGCTATCAGCTGTCCTTGACTAGGGCCAGGACATTTTCGGCCCTGGTCCTGGCCTGGTGGAACTCCCTTCCTAATGAGATCAGTGCCCTGCGGGACCTTAAGGAGTTCTCTAGCACCTGTAAAACAGAGCTATCCCACTAGGCCTATAGTTGGAGGCAGCTACGGTTATCCATCAATGCTGGCCTCCCTACCCTTCCTTTGTATATTTGTACCAACTAAATATGTGGGAGCCCTTATTATTTTTAGGCCTTATTGTGGTCTCCATACTTAGCAAGAAGCGCCACGTGTTGCTTGGATGTTGATTATTTAAATTGATGAATTTATGGGGCTGCTTAATAGCTTCTACTTTTATATTATGATTTTACTGTATTTATGGTATTTTATTGTATTGTATATTTCACTGTTAGCCACCCTGAGCCCAGCTTCAGCCGGGAATTGAGGGCGGGATAAAAGTTTAACTAAATGAATAAATAAATAAATAAAATCTTTGCCTGACACATACTGGTAATTCTAGCATCCCACATACTCTCCAATATACCTTTACCTAAACATATTAATTTCTGTTTTAAACAGCCATAGTGAGCCACATTTGGTCTGGAGCTAAAGGTTTCCAACTCCTGGTCTACAAAACAAGGAACACTTTTCAGTTATTGGTCTGGCATTTAGCAGTTACCAACTCTTGGGTGAGCAGTGCAGTTCCTGAAATTTCATACAAGTTGGATGGAAGGAAAACAGTTGCAGTCAGTAATGCATTCCCAATTGAAACCGACTGAAGTAAAACTGTGAGATGCTAGTGTGCATGGACAGCCAGCCAGGGCATCCTCCTTGTCCACTTATGCAGAGAGGGGTAGCAGGTCTGGTGAAGAAAGGTCACTCTGCATCCTTTTTAGGAAAGGCCCTCCTCCCTTTGGCCTCCTCGCTCCTTCTCCAGTGTGGCCTGGCCATACTCATGTTTCATGCTTGCTTGCAGCAGAAAGCCCCCGCCCCCCACTGGCTAAGTAATATCTCTGGTTCTACCTTTCACATGACTGTGATATCACATGACTTCCTGCCATTTATTTATTATTCATTTATTTAAAAAATTGGCCTCCTTCCTACTTTGTGAAACTCAAGGTGGCCCACAATGTAACTAAAACAACAGTAATACAAAAACATATAAAAAACCACAACTTAAAATCTCAGGTCATGTGCTTATAATTCTTTGGGGGCCCCTCAATTTGGAAAGGTTGAAGACTACTAGTCTAATCTATCAGCATTTCTTTGGGATTAGAGAAAAATCTGTTTTAGCACTTGCTACCTAGGGTACCTAAGAGCCCCGTGGCGCAGAGTGGTCAGCTGCAGTACTGCAGTTCAAGCTGTGCTCACGACCTGAGTTTGATCCTGACAGAAGTCGGTTTCAAGTAACTGGCTCGAGGTTGACTCAGCCTTCTATCCTTCCGAGGTCGGTAAAACGAGTACCCAGCTTGCTGGGGGTAAAGGGAAGACGACTGGGGAAGGCACTGGCAAACCACGCCGTAAACAAAGTCTGCCTAGAAAACGTTGGGATGTGACGTCACCCCATGGGTCAGGAATGACCCGGTGCTTGCACAGGGGACCTTTACCTTTACCTTTACCTACCTAGGGTTACCAACTTCCAGGTGGAGCCTGAAGTTACAACTGATCTACAGACTACAGAGATCAGTTCTCTTGGAAGAAATAGCAGGAAATGTGGGACTCTATGGAATTACATCATGTGCTGAGGTCCCTCCCCTTCCCAAACTCTAGCCTCCCCAGGCACCATTCCCAAATCTTCAGGAATTTCCCAAGGCACAGTTAGCAACCCCATTGCTAGCTGAGATCTTTAACAGAATATGTTGAGGACTGAGCATAGGACATTCCATGTGCAAAGCATGTCTTCTATCACTGAACTATGGAGCCCTTTCTGACTGCCCATGCCCTTAGTCTGAATTTATCTGCACACTCCTTGGCCTTTTAAATCTCAGTGGTTCCCTCTGTATTAGTGGCAAAAATCTTTCAATTTTATGCTGACCTTTATGGATCACAGCAGGGACATAACAATGTTTGAATCTGGTTAATAAAGCTCCAAACCCCTTGACATATTTCCACATGTCAATGCTCCTTTTCAATAATACTACAGTAGACAACCATTTTAATGCCATGCTATTGACCTAGTACCATTAAGCTAAAAGAATAGCAGGAAAATCAGATGAAAAACAGAAAACAGTTGGGACTCATTGGAAGTAACAAGAACTAACTATTATTTTCTGTGTGTGCATGTTTTAAATAAAGCTCTCCTAAATTTAAATAGATGAAATTGGACTCAATAGAAATTAAAGTTATTTTAACATCTTCACATTAGATTCCAGACCTGTGGGAAATCTCAGAAGTGTAAACTTGAAAGTTCTAATTGGAAACCAACTAAAATTTCCTGTTCTGTATCCTCGGGCTTCTTAAGGCACTGGAGATTTCTGTGCAAAGATTAATTTTCTAATACGTTCAGAGATATTAAATAGCAATTACTCTCCTTCCAGCGTCCACTCTGAGCTGCTTTCTCTGCTCTTGCAGCCTAATGGAACACATAATGGACTCATCAATGCTTCACGGCTCTTCCAAAGGGACAATTATTGCTACTT